>NC_052030.1:13831038-14048245 GCF_015832195.1 Motacilla alba alba | reverse complement strand
CCCTGCCATGAATAGCTCTACTTTGGCCAGAAAGACAAAGTAAAAATATCGCACAGATTATTAGTTGTAAATTTGTCAAGCATCCTGTTGTGCTGATTTAAGCACCAAACCCTGAGCAGAGGGTTGTTAGTCTGTAAATTTTTCAAGCATCCTGTTGTGCTGATTTCAGCACCAAACCCTGGGCAGAGGCTGCTGCTGCTGCGTGTCAGAGGCAGGGCTGGGCTGCAGCCACCTCTGCAGAGCAGAACACGGGGCCTGGCTGCAGTGAGATTGCTCCTCCCAGCAAACTGAACACAACCAGATCCTGCTCATCTACCAAAAGGCTACAAATACTGCAGCTGTGCTTGATACACGTGCAAGTATCACACAGGACACTGGCAGAATGCCAGTGCATTTCACTGGTTTGCTGCCTCTGAATTTCGTCCTCTAGTGGACATGGACATGAAATCATGCTCACGCTCAGGACACTGCAGGCACAACAGGAAGCTTTTGCTCATACCATCCCTGCATCTCTAAACTATTTTTATCTTGCAAGCTGAGAGCATGCAAATTGACCTAATACTATTCTTGGCCAAGAGAGATTTTGGTTCAGGATTGAATTTCAGCTTTCCTGGCCATCCTGTTTTATCGACAGCCAGCACTCCCCATTCAGCAAGGCTGCTCAGCTTACAAGGAAGAATGCATCTGATCTAAGCCAGCCTCTTGCCAATGACAATGACATTAATCTGCTCCTGCAGGAGAAGTCACCTTCCTTCCACTCTCCCACCAGGACACCATCCCCAGGGTGTCTGTCTCGACCTTCACAGGCTGTGCAGAGAGAGGTTTAATAAAGTGCAGCGCCCCAGGCTCAGCGTGGCTCCTATTTCCTCCCCTCATTAAATGGGAAATGATTCCTGATGCTTTTCGATGGTCTTGGTCATCACCATAAATGTTTGCTTTGGAATTCTGCTACACTTTGCTCCTCGTGGGGTTTTTTACATAAACTAGCTCCAAAAACTGCAGCAGCCCCATTGGTCCTGATCCTGTGCTGATTTCTATTTTTAGATCTGAGTGCCCAAGAGACAAACACTTCTGTTTCTATGTGAGCAGCTCCATTGCTCTGATGAATCAAGATGAGTTCAATTGCATGACACTCTGAGATGGCAATCCCATCACTGACTCCAAATCCCTCCTTTTCCTTTGCTCCAACGGCTCTGCAATCAGGCATCAGCCTCTAACCACTTCAACAGCTGCTCCTGTCTTTTCTCCACACAGCAGTGCAAAGTTGGCTTGTTTCTCTGGAAGTGCTCCCAGCGGAATGAAGCAGTGGGGATGAGATGATTCTGGGAGCTCTGGCTCCCAAAGCTGAGCTTCGCTGCAGCTCTGCACTGCTCAGCAGACTTCACAGCTAGAGGGAGATACAGCATGGGAAGGAAGTGCTTGGCCTGGAAAACCCTCACTCAAAAGGCCTTTCCTAAACAGCAAAGTTGAAATAAGCTGGAGCCAGCTCCCAGGCAGTGCCTCCCACCTCCCCCAGGACACGTGCCAGGTGTGAAATGCCCTCCCCTCCCTGCACCCTGCACTGCCGCGCACCCAGCGAGGGATCCCAGGCTGCAGAGAAGCGGCTGAGGGCATTCCACTGCAGCCAAGCTGCCACCAAAACAGGAGGCACAGAAGCTTCACCCCCCCGCTCAAGGGCACTGCTGCCCTCCCCGTGTCCTCTCCTCACCCAGGCCGAGCAGGGCAGCAGGATGGATCCTGCCCCTTGCTGGGATCACTCCCTGCAGGGCGTGAGCCAACCCAGCTCAGAATGCTGCTGGGGCTGCGCCTGCCAGGGGCCACTGCTGCCTGAGTGTCCCTTCAGAGGCACCCAGGGCTGGGAGACTGAATACTGGAGGGGTCTCCTGCCTGGCCACGAGTAGATGACCGTGGGAAGGTGAATCTGTAAGGAAAGATACTCAGATTTTTTTCAGGTGCTGCCACACACCTCCAAAATTATGAGATTATGCTTGAAATCCACTGCTGTATTTCTGCTCTAGTTTTCAACACTGCTTCAGTGCTCTTGAACAATGGCAAACGACTGACAACACTCACCAACACTCCTAATGTAAAAGCCAGGTGGGAAAAGACCTCAGACTTTCCAAAGCACAACGAATCTGTTGGCTTTACAAATTCAAACTGTACAATGAAGTTGATTGCACCTTCACAACCAAAACACACTTGCATCCCCTGAGGGCTGTGCAGGTTAAAGTATTTTATCTAGTATTTTCAGAGAAATTCAACCAAAGAGTTTTGGGGCAGGGAGGAAAACATCAAACCTGCTGGCAACGTAGAAAATTCCACAAAGGCTTCCTTTTTTTCTCGTTGCTCCAAGGGAAGCTGCCAGGGCATCTGGTGGGGCTTTGCCATGACCTTCACCTTGTAGGCCATGTTGGGCTTCAAATTAAAAAAATGGTACTTGTAGCTAGCAGCCTTGACAATGTCAAACTCCTCCTCGTTCAGGAAGATGACATGGCTGTAGTTACTGTTTGTGGGGAGCCAGGAGAGCTCAGCAGAAATCTGGGTGATGTTGTCCACCCGGAGGTTGGAGGGGGCCACGATGACGTCCTTGCCCACCAGCAAGGTGCACTGCAGCTCGTCGGAGTTGCCCTTGCTGGTGATGCTCTGGATGGATATCCTGTACGTGCAGGTGGAGGTGTTGAGCTTTTCTATCAGAGCTTTCGTCCTGCTGCCCAGGGCGACGTTCATCCTGACCTCCTTGTCCACCAGCACGTTGTAGCTGCTGACGGTGCCCCAGCCGGGCGGCACCACCGGCGGCTCCCAGCCCACGATCACGCTTTTGGCCAGCTGCTTGATGAGGGTGATTTTTCGAGGATAAGGCACGATGTCTTCTCCGATCTCGTCGATGTTGACGTCCAGGGTCCCCGCGCCGTTGCTGAGCGCGCCGGGCTCGCCGCGGCTCGGGGGGCTGAGCTCCAGCCGCCCCTCCAGCGCCGGCCCCGCGCGGTTCAGCAGGTTCTGCTCCTGCTCGCTGCCCAGCCGCGCCTCGCTGTCCTGAACAAAGTCCACAAAGTTCGAAGGGACCAGGCCTCTCTGTCCGTCCAGGAGCTCTCCTGCAGAGAAGGAGCAATGCCATTAAAAGCCCTGAAGGAGAACACCCTGTAGCCCGGATTTTTTAAGATTTTCTAAGCTTTCTGCTGTTTACATTCTTGTAACGTACTTTCTCACACAATTTCTGTAGATAACTCCTTGGTTTGCATTCTTTTATGGAGGAGGAGACATTTGACGGACTGGTGGTTCATCCAGTGTCACTGGAGAGGTGGCACTGTCACCCTCCAATCCACTGTCACTTTTGGAAATCTGTGAATGTTGGAGTCAGAAAGTAACCTTCCCTTTCCCTTCACCTTGAGAGCAGCAGTGAGCGTGTCATTTCGTGTCCTACAGTGACAACACCCCGTCCGTGGCAGTGCCTTGAGAGTGGGCAAGGGAAGGGGCAAGGGATGAGTGACAGTGCACAAACATCATCCCCAGCTCGGGAGCAGAAGGGCTTATCAAGGGAAATACCAGAACTGCCAGCAAGCTTTTTTGTCAACTTAAATCTTGCCAGTAGGAAAAGCTGACACCATAAAATATTTTATAATTAGCTCTGCCTGCAAGGAGCGGCTTTGCTGGTGCAGAAACTCTTTTAATTAACACCACGGTGATAAAGCTAAATTTAGCAGCCGATTTCGGAGCAGACGAAGGAGAGAATTTGGAGCGTGCTTGGCAGACGAACTGATCTCAGTCTGCATGAATTAGCAGGAGTGGAAGGATTAAAGGAGACGTACCTTCGTAGAAGCCGTCCTCGTCCATGTCTCCGTACACATACAGGTACTTCCCTGCCGTGAGAGGCAGCTCCGCCTCGGGGTTCTCGTTTGGTCCATCGAAGGGGTTGTAGCTGTGGGGGCACAGGCAGAGTGCTGCTCAGGGCACGCCTGCAGCTCCCCAGGCAGAGCCTCCGCATCCCTCCCGACGCCCCCCGTGCCCGTGAGGCCCCTCTGCCCTCACCCCACGTCCTCTCCTGCAGGATGTGCTCTGACACTCCTCCCTTGGGGCTCTTGGTAAACACCGGCCAAAAGTCTCTGTGTTTTTAGAGTGAATTAAGGCAAGCTCAGCTGTGGGGCCTTTTCCAGCCGCTGTATTGGATTTTATGTTCCTTTTACACCAGTTCATTAAACTTCTACAGGGGCAAGGTAAAAGAAGACCAAAACAGTGAGCTACATCTAAGAGAAGCTACAGAGAGACAAAAAAAGCACTTAAATCTATTTCCATCTTGGGAGAAGCTGCTAGCCACTGAAATTTTTATGGCGACAGTCCCTAATGCCTGAAATTTTAATGTGCAAAGCAGTGATGGACTTCAAATCTTCTCCTGCTTGAAGAAGCAATTGAAAGGAAGAGAGTGAGAGCTGCCCTCTAGAGCAGGAGGTGCCCATTCAATCTGATTTGGACAGGAGGGCAGGAGGCAGGGGGTGAGAGCTCAGCTCCCTCTGGCAGCTGGGGCACAGGGACAGGCCCTGCTCCGCAGCAGTGCCAGCAGCACAGGCTCTGCAGAGCAGCCATTCCACGCAGAAATTCAGGGTACAAAGGAGGGGAGCCAGCCCTGCTGCTGAGTATCTCAGCTCTGGGTGAGTCCTGTAAGGAGACGGGTGCTTTACCTGTAACGGGCGATGCAAAGGTGGACTTTCCCAGAATATCTCTGCTTTGAGGTATTGGAATTCTGATCATTATCCATCTGTGGGGGGGTGGGGGGAGAAAAAAGATAATGTGGTTACAAAAAAGAATGAACAGTTTTCCTGACAGGTGATATCAATCAGTAACACACAATAACAAGGAAAAAAGAATTAAATTCTGACATGGAGCACAACTGGTTAATTTTACTTAGAAGGGCAGAATCAGTGACTGAGCACTTAAAACAAATGCTGAGTTTAGAACTGGTGCAAGTGTCAGCCTCCAAACACCTGGAAACCACAAGTATCACACAAAATATACCCCTTGCCAATGCAATCCAATCCAGCCCCATCCAATCCAGCCCCATCCCATCCCATCCCATCCCACCCAACCCACAGCATCAGCATCTCTTGAACACCACCCTTTCCACCAACTGAAGGAAATAACATATTTTCTCCTGAATTTCACATCACACTGAATTCAATCCTGCAAAGCCACATGTTTATTCTATTACAGATCTGGTCTAGAAAACCTGGAGGTTTAACTGGGGTGTTGAATCCAGAAAAAAATGACCAACTTTTTGCCTGAGCTCGAGAGAGTTAATTAAGGTAGAAATACTGGGTTAACAGTGGGATCAAATGAAATAAACTGTCCAAAAACAGAGCAAAATTTTACAACCTAGGCAGAGTGAACACTGAGCTACAGCTCCCAGCTCTAAACTGGTCCCTGCCAGGAGCACCCCAGGAAAATCCCCAGGGAAGAGGATTCAGGTGTCTGGTTGTTCCAGAAGGCTTTTTAATAGGAACAACCAGGCCATTGCAGACTATCACTGATTTATTTATTGGTTTATTGATTTCAGACTTCCCAGCACGGTGTTTCATTTTTCAGGTTTTATTCACACGCCCTCCCTTGGGTCTGGGTATCTCCAAGGAGGAATGGAGCTTAATTTCTGTGAGCTTGCCTAATGTGAGCGTGTATCACATAATTACACTCTAGAAGGCACAAAAAGTACAGTTCTGCACAAGAGGGCTTGACATTCCCAGCGAGAGATAACTCAGAAATCACAGAAAAGGGGAATTAAATTGGACGTTTGCGTCTCCTGCTCCTTGCTGTTAGTTCTGCTTCCCTAAGTCTCCTTGCTAAGCTGCTTTTTCTGTGGCCTCTTCAAAAAGCAGCAAATGTTTCCACTTTTCAATAATGCTGCTGCACAAATATACACAAATATTTCCTCTGGGTAATCCTCAGACATGCCCGTGGAATTCCCACTATACAGGAATCCAGTATTTTGTTGAATACCCTCAGGCTTGTGATCCATTCAGAAACATTCTGATTCCACCAACTTTCACATTTTCAGTACCAATTAATATAACATGGATAAAAAATAGGCACAGAGTTGCAACCTACTTACTGCTGTAAGGGTTAGGAAAGGGATTTCCTGAAATGAGGGGTAAAATCTGAAGATCATTTCCTCGTGGCTAGCTGCCCAAATAAGCCAGGGTATCTAATAGAGAAAAAAACCCTTCTACAGACTTTCCAAGATTTGTTCTATGCAGTTTTTATATTTAACATTTGTCCTAAACATTAAAAATCATGATATGTTATGAAAATCCTTTGCTGGGATTTCCTTCTCCTGAGAAGCTGAGCAGCCTCAGGAAGGAAATGCAAACAAGAACTCTCTGCTGCTGTGGGATGCAGCAGGTGCTGCCTTGGTTGGTCCATGGAGGTGTTTCTAATGAATGACCAATCAAGGATGCAGCTGGCTCAGACTCTGCTCAGCCACAGCCTTTGTTATTCATTCCTTTCTGTTCCTGCCCAGCCTTCTGATGGATCCTTTCTCTCTGTTCTTTTAGTGTAGTTTCAATACAGCATTTTAATATAATATATATCACAATATAATAACTCAGCCTTCTGGAACATGGAGTCAGGATCTCTGTGTCTCTCACCCTTGTCCTGGCTGCCCTGAAGACCACACAGAGATGCTGCTGTGCCTCACCCAGGCGTGCTCTGTGCTCAGCACTGAGAGCTGCAGAGCTCCTCACAGCCCTGAGCTCCAACCGCGGCATCAGCCGCAGCTTCCCTGAGAACACCCCTCAAATCCCACCGGCCACGCTCCCGAGCTGCCTCAGGAAATGACAACATTGGTGTCTGGCTTTTTAAAAGCAGGTGGATCAACCTGCAACAGCCTGCTGGAGCAGAGGAGCCTCAGCCCCGAGCCACTTTTTCAGTTAAAAATTGAAGAAGACTCACGTCTGAATCAAATCTGCATCTTGGGGTACCAGGTCTTGACTTGGCCAGGAGCGTGGGTTTGACAGACAGCTGCTCTGGCTTGTCTCCAGATATCTGAAGGGGTCTGATGAACTCTGAGATCACACAGCGGCTTCCAGGAGGGCTCTCATGGCCTGGCACGGACAGAGCACACAGGAATCAGCAGCGGCTCCAGCACAGCCCTGCCAAGCCAGCACAGGGCACTCTCCTCTCCTGTCAGAAACCCTCCGGAGGAAGGCTGGGGGGGCTCAGCCTGGCAGCTCCCAGACCTTGGTAAACTGCTGAAGGCAACAACAGGTAGCAAAACACAGCCCAGAAAGGGAAGGCATTTCCACTGGCAGAGCCCAAAGGTACATGGAACAAAACACAGCCCAGGAAGGGAAGGCATTTTCATTAAAAGAACCCAAAGGTACATGGAACAAAACACAGCCCAGAAAGGGAAGGCATTTCCACTGAAAGAGCCCAAAGGTACACGGAACAAAACACAGCCCAGGAAGTGAGGCATTTTCACTGACAGAGCCCAAAGGTGAAGTTTCCCCAGTGAGAAGAAGCCACCTTGTCCCTTGGTGTGCCTGGGGAAGCTGAGGCACGCAGTGTAACACACCCGGCACTGCAGAGCTGCTGCTGGAGCCTGTATTTATTTTGGGGACCCTGTCATAATCTGGAAATCAGAGGCAAGCCATGCATTTGTCTTCTAAAACAGAGACTGGAATGCTAAGGATGCAGTTGGCAGGATATTCCTCTTGCAATAATTGTTTGACTTTTGGCAGGCAGGCAGTGCCAGGTGTCTCCTGGGAGCTCCTCACTGACACCAGCACTAAGCCACAGTGACTCATCCCTCCATTCTAAAACATGGAAACTCAGGCGATGCAAAAGGAAACGTCTCCAAAAATCCTTCTGGAATATTTTTACCGTGCTTTTTAGAAAGAGCTTAGAGGAAAGCAAAGAGAGCTCACACTGCCCACGGAGAGCCTCACCAGAGGCTGAGCTCTCTCCCCTCCTGGCTCAGGTGAGCACCAGGGGTGAGACAAGCCAAAGGAACAGTGGTCCAGGCTCCAATAAAGCTGAGAAAAGCCACTTGTACATTTTAGCTCTGAGCGTTGTTGAGTGCCCAGAGCAGGAGCTGTGACCTGAGCTGGTTTTGAGCAGGAGCTGCAGCAGGGCACAGCGAGCTGCTGCTCCACGGGCACTGGCACCGTGCATCCTGCCTCTCCTTAACACCAGCAGCCTGTGCTGCAATCGTTCAGCCCCTGCATTTGTTTAGGTTCAGCATTTCCTCTCCTGCTCTGCCAGAAGCCTGACAGCAAGGTTTTGCTACTGAATTTCAAGATTCCCAGTCCAGGCCACCAGGAATTATCAGAGGAACCTCATTGTTCTCACTGCAGAGGAGAAAAAGCTGCAAGAGCTCCATCAGAGGGTTTTCTGGTGAGCTCATTAGTCCAATATGATTAATTTTCTCTGCATCTCTGTAATTTACAGCAGGGCAGCTTCAGCACATCGACAGCAGGGAAATATACAACTCACCACACAAAAGATTAATTACAACCAGCCCCACTTAGAGCAATCCCCAGGCTGCAAAAGGGCACATTTTTTATTCTTGGAACCTTTCTCACATCTACAACAGAGAAGCCCTCCCTGTTCAGGAGCCTTGAGCCAATTTAGCTCCTTCTGTTTGCTGTTAATGTGCTTGCCATCTCAGCCTGCCAGTGCCAAGCTAGAAATAACTGGGCCAACTGTGATTATTCGCTCAGAGGAAGCCTCTGGTGGGTCTCAGACCTCCGGCCTTGTTTCCAAACTGCTGGCACTAGGTACAGAGCCTGGAGCAAGGGGCAGGGCAGCCCTTGCTCTGCATGCACACAGGTAACGACCAGCGCAGGAGCACGCTTCATCAGGAACCCCAGGAAAATCAAGGTGCTGGAAGAGATCCTTATTCTTTCACTTGGCAAATAAGGTACCCAAAATGTACCCTGAGCCCGCCGAGGACTCTCATGGAATGACACAGTGCAGCCTGTGATTGACACGGGAGTTGTTTTTAGGTGTCCTCAGGTAACCTCTTGGCCGGTCTTTGTCCTTTCCTGTGAATAATGGATCGTTTACAAAGCTCTGCGCGGGAGAGCCGTTGCCTCGGGCAGCAGGAGATGGCCTGGTGAAAGTTCAGCACAGAGCTTGGGCAAACACACACTGTTGACTGAGCTGGGGACTCTAGGTGTAAGGACAATATCAATATATCAATACAGATTTATTTTTTTTTTATTTACTTGATGTTCTCCATTTCTCTTGAGACTGTTTTTTACTTTTTGGAAAGTTTTGCTTTCAAATTTTGATGGAGAAGTGCATAATTTCTGCTGCACAAATGAAACTGAGCCCAAGCCACTCTCATGTCTGTCAAAATACTCGATTTTCTGCCCAGCTCTGTTTAAATGGTTTTTTAATATAATGGATGTAATGTAATATAACTCCTCCTTCAGCAAGAGAGCAGACCTGCTTCTGTGCCTGGGACAGGGAAGGGCTTCCAACAAAGCCTGCACATGCAGACAGATGCATTTTACACAAAAACAGGCAATTTTAACCCTGAACAGGTTTCCTATCACTACACTCAACAACAATTGCAGAGAATTTTGCTCTCAGTGAAGCCCAGAGAGGCTCCCTGGAGCAGAGGCTGGACAGAGCTAAAGGAATAAAGCAGGGATTTACTGAAAAGCCTTCAAAGGATGCACCCTGGGCAGTGCCAGAGCCTGGCCATGGTTACACCCAAGATGGACAATGGTCATGAGTCTTCACACTTTTATGAGTTTTGGTCCATTTCCATCTTGGGTTCAGGGTCCCATTGCAGCTCCAGGTTGTGCAGTGCCTCCCTCCCAGGCTGCTCCCTCCATCCCCTGCTGTTTGCACTCTTTGGGCTGCAGCTGCAGTGGTGCAGTGCCTCCCTCCATCCCCTGCTGTTTGCACTCTTTGGGTGCAGCTGCAGTGGTGCAGTGCCTCCCTCCATCCCCTGCTGTTTGCACTCTTTGGGTGCAGCTGCAGTGGTGCAGTGCCTCCCTCCATCCCCTGCTGTTTGCACTCTTTGGGCTGCAGCTGCAGTGGTGCAGTGCCTCCCTCCATCCCCTGCTGTTTGCACTCTTTGGGTGCAGCTGCAGTGGTGCAGTGCCTCCCTCCATCCCCTGCTGTTTGCACTCTTTGGGCTGCAGCTGCAGCGCTGTCCTTGGCTCTGGGCTGGAAAAGGATTGCTGTGTGTGCCTGAGCTGTGAGGAGAGCTGCTGGCCCTGTGTGTGGGGCTCAGAGTCACACACCAATGCAGGGCAGAGCCTGGGAATACGAGAGCTCAGACTGCAGGCATCACCAGCAGTGCCTGGATGAAACTGGAAGAAGCCCAGTGTAGTTATGACATTCTATGAAAATCCTTTTGTCAGGGTTTTCTTCTCCTGGGAGGCTGAGAGGCCTCAGCTTCAAAATACAAACAATTATTATCTGCTAGTGCAGAATGCAACAGGTACTTCCTTGATTAGTCAATGTTAAGTGTTTCTACTCAATAACCAATGAAGGAGGCAGCTGGCTCAGACTCTCTGGGAGTCACAGCCTTTGTTATTCATTCCTTTCTCTTCCTGCCCAGCCTTCTGAAGGATCTCTCTCTCTGTTCTTTATAGTTTTAGTGTGCCGTTTTTAATATAATACATCACAATACAATAACCAGCCTCCTGGAGCATGGGGTCAGGATCTCTGTGTCTCTCCCCGTGTCCTTCTCTGTGTCTCTCCCCGTGTCCTGGCTGCCTGGGAGCCCAGCCCGGCGGGGGCAGCGATGCCGTGCGAGGTGTGCCCCGGCGGGAGCCCCCAGCCCCTTACCTTTGCCGATGGAGGTGGCGATGCCGTTCATCAGCTGGGCCAGGGCTTTGCCGGGGGGCCCCGGGGGGGCCAGCGAGGCGCTGCCCAGCAGCTCGATCTTGCCCGCCTGCTGCCGGAACCGCTCCAGCTCCCGCGACAGCAGCTTAAACTGCTCGCTCTGCGTGCGGCATTTCTGCTCCAGCTCCCGCACCTTGGCCTGCGGACACACGGCGCTCAGCGCCCGGGGGGCAGCGCGGGGCACACACAGCCCCCCCAGACTGGGGACTGGGGACACACAGCCCCCCGACACAGCATGGGGATACACAACCCCCCCCAGCCCGGGGATTGGGGATACACCGCCCCCCAGGCACCACACAGCCCCCCCAGCCTAGGGACTGGGGACACACAGCCCCCCAGCCCGGGGATGGGGATACACAGCCCCCCGACACAGCATGGGGATACACAACCCCCCCCAGCCCGGGGATTGGGGATACACAGCCCCCCGACACAGCATGGGGATACACCCCCCCCCCAGACACAGCAGGGGATACACAGCCCCCCCCCAAGCCCCCCCCCAACCAAAACACAGCCCCCCAGCTCGGGGATTCAGGATACACAGCTCCCCAGCTCGGGGATTGGGGATGAACAGCCCCCCCAGACTGGGGATTTGGGATGGGGATTTTGGATGGGGGTTCAGGACACACAGCCCCCCCAGCCTGGGGATTTGGGATGGGGGCTCAGGACACACAGCCCCCCAGCTCCCCCCGGACCTCCCCGGGCTTGGAAGGTGGCCCGCGGGCAGCCCTGCCCCCCTGAGGTGATTCCTGCCTCCCCCACCAGCTTCCCGAGGGGAAATGCCTCATCTCACACCCCGGCAGTGCTGAAGAAATCCCTGCCAAGAGCACCCGCAGGGAGACCCTGCAGGGCTGTGGCTCCTTCACTCCCAGTTCTGTGTGCCTTTCCAGCTCTCTAAAAGGCAGGTGTGGCATCTCTGGGGCATCTCTGGGCTTCGCCCAGCTGCTGCCATCCAGCTGAACCTCCTCACTGCTGCATTTACATTTGTGTCTTAAAACCCCACAAGAACAGAGCCCCCAGGGATCCTGCAGAGCCTGGGCCCAGCCCCCGGCTGAACTCCCTCAAAACAGTGAAAACCAAAGCACCCCGAGGCGCTCCAGCCAAGAGGGGGCTTCTGCAAGCCTGGGAGGGCTACCAAAACATGACGGGTTTGTCTGGATTTTGAGGCATCGGGCTTTAACAAAGCAGGACTGAAAGAGGAGCCCGTGTTGTGAACCTGCCCAGACAGAAGGAGGGGAATTGCTGAGCGAGCAGGGGAGGGGGTCAGACTCGTTCCCTGGCTGAAAGCAGGGGCCAAGGCACCCAGGGGAGCTCTGGGGGTCTGCACAGGTTGGACCACAGCACGAAAGCCCTTTCTCCAAGGCTGCACTCTCCCTGGCTGAATGGAGGCTGGAATAATGTGTCTGTGCTGAGCAAACATCACCTTCCTGCATTAAACCCCTTGGTGCCTGGCTGAGCAGCTGTACTAACAAAGGAGGGCTGGATAGCAATTAAACTCGTTCAACTGAACTAAGAGCTTCGGGTTTTTAACGGGAAAAACATTCCCTGTTTGTGTAAGAAACCTGTACATTTATACATCAAGAAAACAACGCTGTCACACAGCACCTATAAAAAGATCCTGGCTGAAGGAAAATGCTCACAGTACCCAGAAGAACCCCAAAACCCAAACGTTCTACTCTACAAGGGGGCACTGTTTGTTCCTTTTCTTGCACCTAATACTTTTTTAAAGTTAAAGTGGATTTTAAAGATATAATTTCCTTGCATTCATAACACACAAATCAATTTATTTCTGCAAAAGAAAGCTCAGGGTATCCCTCTGATTGATGATGAAACCAAGAACAGCAAGAATCAGACTTTGTGGGAGTTTTACACAAACATGAAATGCTTGGGGCTCTCGTCTTTTTTTTTTCTTTTTTTTTTTTTGCTGTGGTTTTGAGCGAATGAAATGTCAGATTTTGCTACTTGTTAATTTGTTAACTTGTTAATTTGCTGCATGAAAATGGCATCTGTGCAGTTTCAAAAGGACACGAAGCAAACAAAGAAGAAAACTGGGTTATTTGGTTCCCACTTTCCAATGGAAAGCTTAGGGATGAGCCATTCAGCCCTCTAAGAATATTACTGACCCTTCCACAGGCAGCTGTGCAAACTCTAGCACAGAATAAAAAACAAAATCATCGCAGTCCACGCCTCAACAAGAAGATAAGGCTGCCTTAAGAGTATTTTTGAAAAAGCATTAATAACTTAGAAATTGTTTGTATTGCAGTAAATGCCCTGTCTTCTGAGCATGCAGAGGTTTCAAGTTCTCTCATGAGAGTAGGAAGCCTGGGAGAAAAATGCCTTTGCTGCTGTATTTGAGTAGGGTTGTGAGTTAGAACTGAGCTGGCACTTTATAAAGATAACTGGCCATGAGAGCCACGGTGGAGCCACCAGGAGGCATCCCCACGCTCATCCCTGCTCCCTGACCCCAGGCATGTGCTTGCTCTGCTCTCAGCCAGCCTCAGCTGCAGGAGATCCACAGATTTGGGTCTGACCCTGCCGAGCAGGACGTGCTCACAGGCTCAGAACTGGGAATTTTCCCCCTGTGCCTGGTCCCTGCCATTGAACCTGAGCTCACAGGCTCACAATTCTGGATTTCTACCCTGTGCCTGGTCCCTGCCATTGAACCTGTGCTCACAGGCTCAGAATTGGGGATTTCTACCCTGTGCCATAGTATTTTCCATTGAACCTGTGCTCACAGGCTCAGAATTGTGGATCTCTACCCTGTGCCCTGGTCCCTGCCATTTAACCTGTGCTCACAGGCTCAGAATTGGGGATTTCTACCCTGTGCCTGGTCCCTGCCATGCAGCCTGTCCTGAGCAGGGTGTCCCAGGGCTGGCCCAGCTCTGCCTGGAGCTGGAGCGGCTGCCCAGGGCAGGGGATGAGCCAGCCCTGCTCAGACAGCCTGTCTGCCTGTCCCCTGGCACTGCCCAGCTCCCCTCCCAGCTGCTGAAACCCAAAGGCTCCAGGGATGGGGAGCAAGCAGGCTCATCCATCAGACAGGGATTGCACACAGGGCAGGGATGAGCAGCTCTGGATTGCACACAGGGCAGGGATGAGCAGCTCTGCAGGGCTGGATTGCACACAGGGCAGGGATGAGCAGCTCTGCAGCTCTGGATTGCACACAGGGCAGGGATGAGCAGCTCTGCAGCTCTGGATTGCACACAGGGCAGGGGTGAGCAGCTCTGCAGCTCTGGATTGCACACAGGGCAGGGATGAGCAGCTCTGCAGGGCTGGATTGCACACAGGGCAGGGGGGAGCAGCTCTGGATTGCACACAGGGCAGGGGTGAGCAGCTCTGCAGCTCTGGATTCCACACAGGGCAGGGATGAGCAGCTCTGGATTGCACACAGGGCAGGGGGGAGCAGCTCTGCAGCTCTGGATTGCACACAGGGCAGGGATGAGCAGCTCTGGATTGCACACAGGGCAGGGATGAGCAGCTCTGCAGGGCTGGATTGCACACAGGGCAGGGATGAGCAGCTCTGCAGCTCTGGATTGCACACAGGGCAGGGGGGAGCAGCTCTGCAGCTCTGGATTGCACACAGGGCAGGGATGAGCAGCTCTGGATTGCACACAGGGCAGGGATGAGCAGCTCTGCAGGGCTGGATTGCACACAGGGCAGGGATGAGCAGCTCTGGATTGCACACAGGGCAGGGATGAGCAGCTCTGCAGCTGGACAGGTCTGGATTCAGAGCAGGAATGGGCACGTTCTGCTGGGCAGGGACCACCCCACAGCCCCACTGTTCACACAGCAGTGGCTTTCACTGGGCAGCTCAAACCAGCCTCAGGGGCAAATATCACCTGAGCAGTCTCTGCCTTAGCAAAGGACAACCTGAATTCAGACAAAACCCACACAGTCAGGAGGTCACACTCTGAGGGAACCACCAAACCACTCCTACTGGGCATGCTGGTGAGGAGCTGGCTGCAAACCAGGATGGAGCTCTCGTTAAGCCATGCCAAGGCTCCTTTCTTGCAGAAGTATCCTGGTTTGCATGGTTTGGTTTAAGGCCAACAGTGCAAAGCATGCTGGCATAACAAGGGCTCCAGCACACATCCCATGCGAGGTGAGGCCGGGCTCTGCTTCTCATGTGCAAGGGAGGAGTGCAGGACTCGGCACGGGGAAAGGAGAATTCATGCCCTAAAATACCTGCATGCTGTCCAAGGTGTTCTGGGTGAAGTGCAAAGCAACAAATCCCAAACAGACACAGTAAACAAAGAGATGTGAAATAAACAAAGAAATAAAAACAGTTCTGAATAATTTCTTTACATTTCAAAGCAGCCTCTTAGAAGAGCTACACGTGTAAAAGCATGCATCAACGCGAGCAGCACCACAGCAACCAGCACTGCTGCTGATCTGAAACTGCAGAAGGCACACTCAGTAAAATGCTAACAAATAACGTGCTCACAAAAAGCAAAAGCTTTGGAAATCTTGTAGGGGTTATGCAAATCAGAGGTTGCAGACAGATCAGCTAAATCAGGATTGTGCTCGGCTTGAGGGGGTAAATAATCTCCTGCTCCTCTTGTTTCTGTTCTCCTGCATCAAACTCTTTGCACCAGGCATTGAATAATAACTGCAGCTCACAGTCTGGAAGCTAAACCAAACGTAATGGATATGATCATAATGAAAGCCTACGAGTAAAACACTCTCTGTGGGAATATTCACTTTTATAGATAATAGTAAACAATTGCTTTAATTTTTTTTTTTTAAGTTGATCAATGCAGCAGGAAAAATCCACCTTTCACTGAGGCATGGCCAGCAAGTGCATACAGAAATACTGTGGGGAGGTGAAAGGACTGGAAATTGCCTCTAGATAAAAGGAAATTTCTAAATGAAACGTTGACAATGCACCTGTATTATCCATCCTATTTGTGCACGTTCTTTAGGACATGTACATTAACACTTAAAACCATTCCATGCCTTTTCCTCAGGCAGAAAATGAAGTGTTCTCCTGCCAGCACACCCTTTGAAGGTTTTTGAAGTACCTCAATTCTTTCATTAGGTTTACAGTTTCTGCTTCTTTGACATGTTGCTTTATGTTAATTAGGCAGTGTTTAATTAGGGACCCTGGTAGCTGGTTGGTATTTGCTGCTGTATTTCCAGCCTAATAAATCAAAATTCTCACCGTTAATCGCTCCCCTTAGTAGTATTTCACAAAAAATGGTACCAAAAGAGAAACATACATCACTTGCAACAGCTCAGCTTAACGCCCTCCTAACTGAGCTATAAATCCTAAAGGATGCAATTCTATCAGAAGAGAGAAAACCCTCTTTGGCTGCACGTGCCTCGAGAAGCTCCCAGTGCCCATGCTGGAAGTGACCCTGCTCAGAAGGGACCCGGGCAAGCCAAGGGAAGCCAGGGGATCTTACCTCTAGCAGCTGAACTGCTCCTTCATGCTCCTTCTTAGCTTCAACCTGAGCCTTGCATTCGTGAGAGAGGACGAGGGCAGAAGGAGGGGAAAGGGGGCAGAGGGAGAACGAGTTAGTCGTGCCCCGTTCACCGCGCTGAGAGCACAGCCAGCAGCACCCCCAGGGCCATCTCCAGGCAGCAGGGTGGCTGTGCCAGCCCGGCAGGGCTGTTTGCCTTGGGAGGTGGCTCTGGGAGCAGGGCTGCTCTGCACGCGCTGCCCCAGCCACTGCCAGCCTCCCTGCAGCCCCAAAGTGCAGCTGGAATGCACTCTGCTCTACACACCAGCCCTCCCTGCAGCTGGAATGCACTCTGCTCTGCACACCAGCCCAAAGTGCAGCTGGAATGCACTCTGCTCTGCACACCAGCCCTCCCTGCAGCTGGAATGCACTCTGCTCTGCACAGCAGCCCTCCCTGCAGCCCCAAAGTGCAGCTGGAATGCACTCTGCTCTGCACACCAGCCCTCCCTGCAGCTGGAATGCACTCTGCTCTGCACACCAGCCCTCCCTGCAGCTCAGGGCTGCCCAGCCCTTCAGGGGGACCTGGGTCAGGCCAGAAAGCCACCACCAAAACCCTAACCCAGAAACCCAAACCACAGACCAAAACTACAGACCAAATCCACAACCCCAAATCCACAGACTGAAACTACACACCCAAAACCACAAACCCAAACCCACAAACCCAAATCCACAACCCCAAATCCATAGACCCAAACCCACAGACTAAACCCACAGACCAAAACCACAGACTCAAAACCACAGCCCAAAACCCACAACCCCAAATCCACAACCCCAAATCCACAAACCCAAACCCACAGACCAAAACCACAGACTCAAAACCCACAACCCCAAATCCACAACCCCAAATCCACAAACCCAAACCCACAGACCAAAACCACAGACTCAAAACCCACAACCCCAAATACACAACCCCAAATACACAGACCCAAACCCACAGCCCCCTGTCCTGCATCCCAGCCCAGCCCTGCTGCAGCCCTGCCGTCACCCTGGTGACAAGGGACACGGTGCCAGCAGGTGCCAGCAGGTGCCAGCAGGGCACACAGAGCCTGAGCCATCCACCAGCAGGCGTTTAACAGACTGGCAAACGATGGCACCCACGGCTGCCCCTGCCGAGCATCAAACCCCCTTGGGTTTAGGTTTTCTCAGAGAAGAAGGCTGGGTCCCCAGCAGCACCAACAACACTGAGCTCTTCCTCCCGCCTGGGAAACGGGGTCAGCCTGTGCAGGCACCAGACATGGAACGAGCTTTTGTTCCTTGCAGAATGTGGCAGCAAGGCAGGGGCTGGGGCAGGGAAGGCTCTGCTCTGACGGGCAGCTTGGTGCTCCTCAGCCTTCCCAAGGCAGCGGGCGTGCTGTGGAGAGCCATCCTGCTGCTGCCAGACTGCCACCTGCCTTGGGAAGCGCCTCCCCCAGGAAAGACAATGAAAAACCAAAAGGGAAGGAAGGGTTTGACACGCACTGGGAGGCCAGCTCTGGATGCAAGCTGAGCCAGCAGCTCCTGGTAAAGCTGGCAGGGATGTGTTTTAGTCCTTAGATAACAGATTCATTTAAGACATTGATCTGCTGAGCGTGTTGCACGGGTGGAACACCAAACCCAGCACAAGCTGGGCAGGGCCCAGTGCCTGTCCCTGCAGAAACAGAAGCACACAGGTTTGTGCTGCCAGTCCAGAGGAGGATTTATGAGAAGAATGTGAGAAGAATTAGCAAGAAATGCTGTGCCTTCCTTTGATTTCTTTCCTTTGCCAGGAAATTTAAGCCCAAAATTTATGAGGCAGTTCTAATAATAACTGCTGAATATAACTAGAAATGGCATTTTGCAGTGTGCCTAAGTACACTTACTGAGAAAGACTAAAAGAAAATTAACTGGGAGATTTCATTTGGTCAACTACAGTGTTCTATTTCAAGCAACATTATTACATACATCTTTGATTCTGCTGAGAAGGTCCCTCCTTCCCAATTCCCTACCAAATTATCATTAGCAGCATTATTTCTGTGTTTTAATCTAGTCCAGCAATTGGAAAAATCAACATTAGCACTGAGACAATTGCAGCTTTAAGTGGCTTTGGCAAAACTGAAACTCAACATCATGGTTTTTGTATTACAATGAATACTGAGAAATTGCAGTGCGGGGAGAAAGAAAAGTCTTGAAGTGATTTGTGAATTAGAGAATGACCTTGGGAGTGAGTGAGGTGTTAAAGCAACTGCTCAGTTTCTGTGGGGGGCTGATGCTGGCTGGGCACCAAACCCTTGCCACACAAACCTGACACATTCTTGAAAAGGAGGAGCAGCTGAGATGTGCCAGCACCTCACGAGACTTTCTTTCCCTGATTTACTGGGGAAAGGCAGCAAGGGTCGCACGTCTGGAAGAGGAGCCCAGAGAAATCCTGCCAAACACGGATGTGCCAGTGAGAACATCAACACAGGCTGGAAACGGCACAGACCTCGAGTCCGACTGCCAGGAAACCAGGACTGGGTTCCTTGGTGACATTTGAGAAACGCACAGGTGTCACCAGGCCAACCATGAGGGGAGCACTGGAAACGCAAAGGAAACCCAGGAGGCTGAGCCACTGCTGTCCCTGCTGGGCTCAGCAGAGCCCGGGACAGCGGGGCAGGTTCCAGCAGGGATCAGCCCTGCAGCACGGAGCAGCCCTGCAGCACGGAGCGGGGCAGGCTCCAGCAGGGATCAGCCCTGCAGCACAGAGCAGCTCTGCAGCACGGATCAGCCCTGCAGCACAGAGCAGCACTGCAGCACGGAGCAGCCCTGCTTCCAGGGCACAGCAGGGCCTGGAGCCGCCAGGGCAGGCAGCAGCTGCAGCTGGCTGGGAGTGCCTCCAGCCCAGGGGATCCCACCATGCTCCTCTGCCCTGCAGCTCGTGCTCCCACCTGCAATCTCCTGCTTGTCCCTGTCCTGTCCTGTCCCAGGTACCTTCTGCAGGGGCTCCATTCCTCCCTGTCCCTGTCCCTGCCTGTCCCTCTTCCTGTCCCATCCCTGTCCCATCCCCAGGTATGTTCTGCAGCAGCTCGATCTCCTGCCTGTCCCTTCCCTATCCCATCCCATCCCTGTCCCCTGCTGTCCCCTGCTGTCCCCGTACCTTCTGCAGCAGCTCGATCTCCTGCCTGTCCCATCCCTGTCCCCTGGTGTCCCCTGCTGTCCCCGTACCTTCTGCAGCAGCTCGATCTCCTGCTGTTTGGCGTTGAGGACAGCCAAGGCTTGCTCATGCTCCAGCTCCAGCTGTTGCCGCCGTTCCGCAGCCTCTCGCATGTGCTGCGCCAGGAGAGGGACAGGACAGCTCTCAGGGCACGGGGACAGTGCCAGCTGCGGCCACAGGGGCTGCCACGGCCGGGGGGCACGGCTCCCACCCCAGACACCTGCCTGGCACCCTCAGAGGCAGCAGGGAAACCAGGAGGGGTGGGAGTTCAGTCAGGGCTTCAACCAAAGGGAACTCAGGCACTTGGACATCAATTCCTGCCAGGACCCAGGGTCTGACCCTGCCAGGACCCCGGCTGTGACACTGCCAGGACCCAGGCTCAGCCCTGCCAGGACCCAAGGTCTGACACTGCCAGGACCCAGGCTGTGACCCTGCCAGGACCCCGGCTGTGACACTGCAGGACCCAGGCTCAGCCCTGCCAGGACCCAAGGTCTGACACTGCCAGGACCCAGGCTGTGACCCTGCCAGGACCCAGGCTGTGCCCTGCCAGGACCCCCTCTGCAGATAGGAATCTTTTCATTCCAGGGTGATATTACTGCCCAGCATCCCTGCAGCTTCCCAACAGCCTGCTAATAAATGGGAGTTCAGAGAGATCTGGGTCTGGATTCTGCTCTCTTCCCTGGTGGAGCTGGGATTGAGGATTTTTATTTCCCGAGTTACACAGTGCTCCCACAGCGATCTCAGAGCAGAGGCACCACACCTCATCTGCAGCTCCGAGATACTGCACACAAAGCTGTGAGAAAGCAGCCCCTGGGAGAACAAATGCGTGGAGAAAATGGACAGGAACAGCCCAAAATGTCCCTGATTGTCCACAGGAGAGCATTTCACCAAGCTCACTTCCCACCTGTGATGTTGTCACCTGCTGCACAGAGGGGCAGCCAGGCAGGCTCTCTGAGGGGAAATATCTGGGCAGTTAAATATCTGAAATGAAATATCTGGGCAGTTTTTCTCGCTCTGGGCTCTCTCCCGTTCTGGCTGCAATAGCTGTGCAGGGCAGTGTGCACTCAAGTGCTGTGAGTGCCCCATAAAGGTCTCTGGATGCCCCTGTGCTGCTTTGAGAGCCCTCTCCGTGCCTGGGGCTCTCATTCCCACTCTGTGTAGCCATGATATTTTATGAAAATCCTTTTGTCAGGATTTTCTTCCCCTGAGAAGCTGAGAGCCTCAGCTTCAAGATGTAGAGAAATGACTGTCTGTTGCTGTGGAATGCAGCAGGTGCTTCCTTGGTTGGTCCATGTTAAATGTTTCTAATTAATGACCAGTCAAGGGGGCAGCTGGGTCAGACTCTCTGGGAGTCACAGCCTTTGTTATTCATTCCTTTCTATTGCTATCTGCTTTCTGATGCATCTTTCTCTCTGTTCTTTTAGTACAGTTTTAGTGTAATCTTTTTGATATAATATATTTCACAATATAATAAACCAGCCTTCTAAAACATGGAGTCCAAATTTCTCCTTCTCTTCACCCTTATCCCAGCTGCCCTAAAAAGCACAGCCCTGATCCCAGCCGAGAGGGGGGTTCAGTGCCTGGCTGTGCAGGGCCCCCCGGCTGAGCGCCAGGGACCGTGGGGAGCGGGGAAGGACTGGGATTTGGGATCTGGGATCTGGGATTTGCACCCACCTTCAGGACCTGCTCTAAGTTCTCCAGCTTGGCTTGGAGCTGGTGTTTTCCCCTGGCAGCCAAAGCTCGTTCTCGGGTCGCTCTCAGAAGGGTTTCTCGGAGGTGCTCATAGTCTGCGGTAACCTGGAGACACAAACAGGTCGCGGCTGCAGGGAGGGCAGCACACCTGGCACCTGGGCAGGGGAACGCAGAGGGAAAGGCTCCGAGCAGGCAGGGAGCCAGAGCCTCCCAGGGAATGCTCCCGAGGAGCCGTGCCTGCCCCAGGCTCACGGGACCTTCCCGCAGCAGGGGGGGAGGCTGCAGGGTGCAGCACAGGCTGCAGCACAGGCTGCAGCTGCAGCTACGCACACGCCACGCAAACTGAACAAACACAGCCCAGCGAGGCTGCAGGCTGCAGCACAGGCTGCAGCACAGGCTGCAGCTGCAGCTACGCACACGCCACGCAAACTGAACAAACACAGCCCAGCGAGGCTGCAGGGTGCAGCACAGGCTGCAGCTGCAGCTATGCACACGCCACGCAAACTGAACAAACACATCCCAGCGAGGCTGCAGGGTGCAGCACAGGCTGCAGCACAGGCTGCAGCTGCAGCTACGCACAGGCCATGCAAACTGAACAAACACAGCCCAGCGAGGCTGCAGGGTGCAGCACAGGCTGCAGCACAGGCTGCAGCTGCAGCTACACACACGCCATGCAAACTGAACAAACACATCCCAGCGTGCCCTGAACGAGGGACAGCCAAAACACTTCCACACTCCCTGCATCCCAGGGGCCCCGAGATGGGCGTGCTACACAAAGAGGCAGAGATCTCACACACGCACATATATATATATATATATATATATATATATATATATATATATATATATATATATATATAAAATATATATATTTACATACATATATATTTATATATACATATATATTTATATATACACATATATATTTATATACACTTATATATAAATATACACATATATTTTATATATATTTATATACACACATGTATATAAATATACATATATATTTACATACATATATATTTATATATACATATATGTATTTATATACACACACATATATAAAAATACATATATATATTTACATACATATATATTTTTATATATACATATATATTTATATAAACACATTTATAAAAATATACATATATATTTACCTATATATATATATGTATAAATACACATATATATATTTATACACACACACATATATATATATATTTGATAAAACTCAAATTTCCATTTCTTCTGGACTCTTTTAAGTGTAACCTGGCTTCAGAATAAACTCAAACACACGTGATCAGCCCCCGTTAACGCTTGGAATCAGTGTGCCTGCAATTGTAAAATCAGTGTTCTTCTGCAATGAACCCCTTGCTCTGCCTTGAAACGTTTCTATGCAGAAGGTGTTCAAAGGATCAGACACTCCTGACAGAAGATGTGGTATGTGGTTTGATTCTTTGGTCCTGTGTCAAGCAGTTCAGCAGGAACAAGTCTTTTGACACAGGATTTTGTGAATCACCAGTGACAGCGACTGCTTCATAAACAGAAAACAGGAAAATGCATGGAATTACTGCTGCCTGCCAGGGGAAAGTTCTTCCTTTAATTCAGATCAGCTGAAAGTTTGATTTCTTATCCCTGATCACTGCACGAGTTTGAGATCTGTATTGATGCCTGGCAGGATCATTGCAGCTGGAACCATAGCAGATCTTCTACATGAAGGAAGAATCCAGCAGGAATGAACAGCTGGGCTAAAAGCCCCAAGATTATTTCCACATGCATTGCCCCTTTTCTGCAGTGTTTGCAGGAGGTGAGGAAGCAGCAACGTTTCTGTTTTGTTTGGTCTGGTTTGTTTGTTTTTATTTTGGCTTTGTTTGTTTGGCTTGGGGTTTGTTTTTATTTTATTTTTTTTTGTTTGCCTTTTCTAATGCACTGTTTTGAAAGCTGATTCAGCCTCTTTGTTTGCCTTCTGGCTGCAGCTCGTTGACTTGCAGATTTTGCCACGGAGCAAACCATGTCAATGGCTGCAGCCAGCCCCTGCACCAGCCCTGCAGAAGGGCTCTTTGGAGTGCAGTGGGCTGGAAAAAAGAGAGGCACGGGGAACAAATCATGTTTTCCACAAGAACTGATGCAATTATTGTCAACCCCGGGAATTTTTTTTTTTTTCTGTGCACGGATTTTCCTTTTCCCTTACTCGCAGTTCTTTATGACAAAGGAAACTCTTTAACAATGGATTTTCAGAACCAATCACTCCTGCATCCTTGGAACTGCGCTGCACTGCTCAGATCAGAGGCGCTGCTGAGGAGGAACGGCGTGGAAAGGGGAGCAGAGGGGGTCGGGATCAACGACACAATCCTGCTCCTGTCTGGCACTGCCAGGACCCAGGCTGTGCCCTGGAAAGGGGAGCAGAGGGGGTCGGGATCAACGATGCAATCCTGCTCCTGTCTGGCACTGCCAGGACCCAGGCTGTGCCCTGGAAAGGGGAGCAGAGGGGGTCGGGATCAACGATGCAATCCTGCTCCTGTCTGGCACTGCCAGGACCCAGGCTGTGCCCTGGAAAGGGGAGCAGAGGGGGTCGGGATCAACAACGCAATCCTGCTCCTGTCTGGCACTGCCAGGACCCAGGCTGTGCCCTGGAAAGGGGAGCAGAGGGGGTCGGGATCAACGACACAATCCTGCTCCTGTCTGGCACTCTCAGCTCCTCTCCCCAGATCCAGAGGCACAATGTCGGGAACAAGTTACAAGAAGAGGTTGTTTGTGTCAGACTTTGGGTTTCCCTGTCTCCAGAACAATTCACCCCACCTGATCACCTCTGGAAAGAAGTTTTTCTAAACCTCACCAGTTGTCATATTCTGAATATTTTTGGGAGCAAGGGAGCAGAGTCAGGGTTCCCTTCTGCTCTCAGCCTCTCCCTGCTGGCAGGGCCCTTGGCTTCCTGGACACTGAAAGCAGAGCCTTTCCTCCTGGAAACCATCCCCAGGAGCCTGCAGCTCCCAAATCCATCCCCAGGAACCTGCAGCTCCCAAAATCCAGCCCCAGGATCCTGCAGCTCCCAAAACCCATCCCCGGGAGCCTGCAGCTCCCAAAACCCATCCCCAGGATCCTGCAGCTCCCAAATCCATCCCCAGGAACCTGCAGCTCCCAAAATCCAGCCCCAGGATCCTGCAGCTCCCAAATCCATCCCCAGGAGCCTGCAGCTCCCCAGACCCATCCCCGGGAGCCTGCAGCTCCCAAAACCCATCCCCAGCAGCCTACAGTTCCTGAAATCCATCCCAAGGAATCTGCAGCTCCCCAAACCCATCCCCAGGAGCCTGCAGCTCCCAGTCCATCCCAAGGAATCTGCAGCTCCCAAAATCCATCCCCAGGAACCTGCAACAGTGAGAGGAAATTCTAGTCCTGACTTAGTGGGGAATTCTAGTCCTGACTTAGTGGGGAATTCTAGTCCTGACTTAGTGGGGAATTCTAATCCTGACTTAGTGGGGAATTCTAGTCCTGACTTAGTGGGGAATTCTAGTCCTGACTTAGTGGGGAATTCTAGTCCTGACTGAGCAGCCGCCGTGACAAACGCTGACCTCTGTGTTGAAATTGCTCTGGCAGACTTTCCCGAGGCACCTCGAGACAAGCAGAAGGAACAGTAAAGCGCTGTCAGCCACGCAGGCTGTGCTTTGTGCTTGCCGATGGTCAGAGCAGCCACGCCTTCGGTGTCCCCGGGGACTGAGCCCCCGCGGCATTAACGCTGCACAGCGCTGCGGGCCAGCCGGAGCAGCAAACTGCCCAGAGCCTCATCTCTGTGCCGAGGCACGTGAGAACAGCAGCACAGAGAGCAGCACACGAGGGGAGGGAGAAATTCACAGGCAGATGGATGAGTAAAATGAGGTGATGCTGTGACACACGTGGCTGCGTCCTGTCACAAAGTGCTCTAGCTCTGCCTGCTTACAGAAATCAGCTCCCACTGAGAGAGTGGGACCCACGGGGACCCAGCTCTGCTCCCACACCAGGGCAGGGCACCCAGGGCAGCACAGCCAGGGCAGGGCACAGCCAGGGCTGCACAGCCAGGGCAGGGCACACAGAGAGCAGGGCACACAGAGAGCAGGGCACAGCCAGGGCTGCTCCTGGCTCGGGCAGTGCCAGGAGTCCCCCAGCCTCTGCCCAGGGAGCCCAGCAGGGCTAGGCTGCACCCTGGCCAGCAGCTCCTGGCTCCCAGGGGCACACCTGGCACACCTGGGGACAGCAGGGCACTCCTGGCACACCTGGGCACACCTGGCAGAGCAGTTGTGTGTTACCTGACCATGCTGCACTGCTCAGGGGCACACCTGGCACACCTGGCACACCTGGCAGAGCAGTTGTGTGTTACCTGACCATGCTGCACTGCTCAGGGGCACACCTGGCACACCTGGCACACCTGGCAGAGCAGCTGTGTGTTACCTGGCCGTGCTGCACTGCTGGAGGGCACACGCTGGCATGCTGCAGGCTCAGGCAGTCCTTCTCCCGCCCAGCATCGTTCAGCTGCTCCTCCTGAAACAGAAACAAACGTGTCACACCCCCAGCTCCGTGTCACAGCCCGTGTCACACACCCAGCTCCGTGTCACACCCTCTGCTCCGTGTCACAGCCCGTGTCACACCCCCAGCTCCGTGTCACACCCCCAGCTCCGTGCCACAGCCCATGTCACACACCCAGCTCTGTGTCACAGCCCGTGTCACACACCCAGCTCCGTGTCACAGCCCGTGTCACACACCCAGCTCTGTGTCACAGCCCGTGTCACACACCCAGCTCCGTGTCACACACCCAGCTCCGTGTCACACCCCCAGCTCCGTGTCACAGCCCATGTCACACCCCCAGCTCCGTGTCACAGCCCGTGTCACACACCCAGCTCTGTGTCACAGCCCGTGTCACACACCCAGCTCTGTGTCACAGCCCCAGCTCCTGCAAAAATAATCCCAAAATCTCCCTGTGAGGTGAGAGAGAGCTCAGACTGCTGCCCCGCCTCGCTCGGAGCTGGCAGGGGAGGGACTCCTCTCCCAGGAAATAAAGCACTGCAGCTCCAGCAGGCAACAGCTGGAATGCAGGCTCATGCCCACACTTTTACACTCACACACTTCACCTCCCTTCCAGTGCATACTCATTTCTAACAGGAATAAATGGCCACTTTCCAGTTCAGACAGCCTGGCAGAGCATCTCTGTCCTGCCGTGCCAGGCAAGGCAGACATGCAGCACCAGAGGTGAGGAGCCTGGGCGCCAAGACCAAGGACTTAACTGCAGCCCCAGGAATGTATTTTTATGTATTTTTATGTATTTTTATGTATTTAGACAGCAGCCTGAGCTGGGAAAAAGAACAGTAAATAAAACTCAACCACACAGCCAAAGGTGAAACCAGCAGGGTGGGAATGCTTCATTTGCACCTCTGTTCACCACAGAGGCAGCTCCTCTCAGCATCCTGTCCCTTTAACCAGGATAAAGCCCACCTGCGTTCCCCATCCCAACCAAGTCCATAAAGGTGAAGAAGCACCTGAAACAGCACCAGGAATTACTGGACAGCTCCAAGCCTAGGAAATACACAGACAGAAAGCCAGCAACTAAACCTCAGCTCCAGGATTTCCCCTTGAAACCCCTGCAGTTGGGAGAGGATGTATTTGTGTATCCTCAGCATGTTTGGGAGTGACAAATAAATGTAAACTTGAAATATTTATATTGCTTGCTCAGAAAAAAAGCATTAAAGAACAAAGGATAAGTGACTCAAAGGTTCTGGAGCAAAAACAGGTGGCAAAAGCCAGAAACTGAGCCAAAGTCTAAATCTCAGCCAAGTTCCCTCACTGGGCTGTGTCTCCTGGAAGTGATCCAGGTCATAATTACTGTCAAGGCAGGAATTCCAAAAGTGTCTGCTTGGGTGTGCTCCCTGGAGTGGCGTGTGAGCAGCACTGAGCCCATAGCCTGCAGCAGCTGGGGCTCAGCCCCGTGCCCAGGAAGGCACAGCCTGCCCAGGGCAGCCCTGAGGAGCAGCCCCTGATTTCGGGCTGTGGAACAGCTCCTGTGAAAAATCCTCTGTGAAACAGCCCCTGTGAGACACCTCCTGTGAAAAATCCTCTGTGAAACAGCTCCTGTGAGATAGCCCCTGTGAGACACCTCCGGAACCAGCCCCTGAGGAGCAGCCCCTGAGGAGCAGCCCCTGCTTTCGGGCTGTGAAACAGCTCCTGTGAAACAGCCCCTGTGACACAGCTCCTGATTTCAGACTGTGAGACACCCCCTGTGAAAAATCCTCTGTGAGACAGCTCCTGTGAGACACCTCCTGAACCAGCCCCTGGGGAGCAGCCCCTGATTTCGGGCTGTGGAACAGCTCCTGTGAGACAGCCCCTGTGAAAAATCCTCTGTGAAACAGCCCCTGTGAGACACCTCCTGTGAGACACCCCCTGAAACAGCCCCTGAGGAACAGCCCCTGATTTCAGACTGTGAAACATCCTCTGTGAGACAGCTCCTGTGAAACAGCCCCTGTGAAACACTTCCTGTGACACAGCTCCTGATTTCAGACTGTGAGACACCCCCTGTGAAAAATCCTCTGTGAGACAGCTCCTGTGAGACACCTCCTGTGAGACAGCTCCTGTGAGACACCCCCTGAAACAGCCCCTGTGAAACAGCCCCTGATTTCAGACTGTGAAACATCCTCTGTGAGACAGCTCCTGTGAGACAGCCCCTGTGAGATACCTGCCTGGGGACACGCTGGCACCAGCCTGGGGGTGCTGGAACATGCCTGGGGCTGCTGGCACCAGCCTGGGGACGTGCTGCCACCTGCCTGGAGGGGCTGCCACCTGCCTGGAGGGGCTGCCACCTGCCTGGAGGGTGCTGCCACCTGCCTGGGGACATGCTGGGATCAGCTTAGGGATGCTGCCACCTGCCTGGGGACATGCTGGGATCAGCTTAGGGATGCTGGCTCCAGCCCTGGGGTGCTGGCTCCAGCCTGGGGACATGCTGGGATCAGCTTAGGGGTGCTGGCTCCAGCCCTGGGGTGCTGCTTGCCTCCAGCCCTCCCGTGAGTGCCAGGGACTCTCCCCTCCTGCCTTCCCCACTCCCAGCTCAGGAACTCTCCCAGATTCTGATGGGGACATGCAAACAGGCACCACTGTGCCACTGCCTGCACCCGGGAGGAAATTCTGTGGCTTTCACAGCTCCTTCTGGAGCCTGGCACAGGGTGGGGGGATGTTAAACCTCTCGGCAGTACAGCAGCAGCAGCCTGAAAAGCAAACCTGCGGAAAGCATCGCCACGCACCCTTCCCTCGCCCTTCCCCGTTTTTATGGAAACAGCTTTTGACTTCCTAGCAGAAATTCAGTCAGGGTTTTGTCCCTTCCCTGCGTGCTGCCCTCTGTGCCCGCCCGCTCCCTGCCCGGAGCAGCTGTGGCAGTGTGAGCGTGCTGAGCAGCAGCAGCAGCTCCCTGCTGCCCTGGCGCGTCCCTGCAGGGCTGCCAGGCGGGCAGGGGCACGCCGGGACTCACCAGGGCCCTGCTGCAGGGCAGGGCAGGGCCACGCTGCCCAGAGGGAGCAGGCTGAGGTGCAGCGCAAAGGGAACAGCGCTGCGCGCTCCCAGATGAGCCCCAGAGGCCTGGCACTGGGCTCCAGGGATCAGCTGCACAGGCTGGCACCCCCTCCTCGTCATGCTGCTGCACTGTGCTCGCCAAAAAATAAAAAATCAAGGGCTTGGAGCAATCTAATTACTAGTCTTGCATGAATCCAGAAATTTTACAGATAAATGAATGCGGGAGATTAGCTATAAGAAAATAAGCCACAGAAGGTGCCTGTAGAACAATCTCACTTCCCCCCAGAAAAAAACCCAGAGAGTACTGCCCCAGATCAGCATCAGCGAGCCACAGAGCAAACCAGCCCCAGCTTTGCTGGTGGATGGAGGCAGAGCCTGCCCAGAGCTGCTATTTCCCCTGCTGGAGGATTTTGTATTTCCCCTGCTGGAGGATTTTCACCAGGCTCACCACAGAACAAACCAACCAACTTTTGGTAATGGATGGAGACAGAGCCTGCCCAGAGCTGCTATTTCCCCTGCGGGAGGGTTTTTATTTCCCCTGCTGGAGGGTTTTGTGTTTCCCCTGCTGGAGGGCTTTCTCCAGGCTCACCCCCAGAAGCACAGCCCACCCTCACTCTCACCCCTGGTGCTGACCCCGCAGCCGCGCTGCAGCAGCAGAGGCAGCAGCAGAGGCAGCAGCAGAGTTTGCAGGAGGAACCTGCAATGTCCTGAGCGTGTCAGGGACGTTTCCTGCTGGTGCAAGGAGTGCTGCGGGCACCCCCAGCTCAGAGAGGGAGGTTGTTGAGGAAACAACGCCCAGGATGATCCTTTCAGAAGCCGAAGAGCAAAGCCAGCCAGGGAACTGACAGCCCTCCCAAAAGTACACCAGCAGCGCTGGTCTGGGGGTGCCAGAGCCCGCAGAGATTTCCAGGCCCACACTTCACAGAGCATGAGACAATTCATAAAGAAACAGCCACGGAAAATGAAACGTGGGAGACATTAAATATAAACTGTGCTACCTCAGATGGGAGCTGCATCTTTCAAAGTGCAGAAACGAAGGCACAAATGTGTGCTCACAACAGAGCAAAAGTAAAAATCCTCCTTTGGGTGTGAGGGCTGGCTAAAAAACTCCCAGCAGGAGGATGGCTTTGGTGGATTTAATACAACCTGACACCACAGTCTGGGTAGCAAGGTTCTCCATTGCCTGGAGAAAGGCATCTGTTGCCCTGTGTGCTAGCTCGCTCATCCATCAATTATTTTTGTTTTAAAAAAATCTTGTACCCTATTCATTTATCTGCAGCTCTTCTTCCTTGAGAAGCATTGCTGCCAGAGCCCTGGGAGGGCTGCACTGGAACACTGTGGCTCCAACCCCCTGGGAGAGCTCCGGGTTTGGGTGATGCAGGACACAACGCATCCAGGAGAAAGGGAAAACCTGGGGGCTGCAGGGACCTGAAAGCAAAATGAAACCTTCTGATCCTTTCCCGTGTATTCTGGCCCTGTAAATGACTCACTTCAAAGGCCAGGTTCACCACCTCCAGCTCATTTGTTATTTCTTCCAAGAGCTGGGTTTGAAAGGCAAAGCTGACTCACCCTCAGTGGTACAACTGCAGCTCCTGCCATGGCCCCAGAGCCGGGCTGGGGCACAGCCTGCACAAAAACCTGCCTTTAAATTAACCCTGTGAGCTCAGCCTGCACAAAAACCTGCCTTTAACCCCTGTGAGCTCAGCCTGCACAAAAACCTGCCTTTAAATTAACCCTGTGAGCTCAGCCTGCACAAAAACCTGCCTTTAACCCCTGTGAGCTCAGCCTGCACAAAAACCTGCCTTTAAATTAACCCTGTGAGCTCAGCCTGCACAAAACCCCTGCCTTTAACCCCTGTGAGCTCAGCCCTGTTCAAAACCCCTGCCTCTAACCCCTGTGAGCTCAGCCTGCACAGTGCAATCAGCCCAGCCTGCCCTGCACAGCTCCCACAGCCAGCAAGCTTCACTTACAATAAATGACATTTCATGGAAAACTATTACCTACAATGAAAAATAAACAAACGAGACGGTCTTACTTTTTTTAGGTGTTTTACTATTTCCATTTCATCCTTCCTCTCAATTGCCATGGTGAAGCACATGTTAGCAAGCAGCACAGGGAAGTAGCTGGACATTTTCTGAGGTTAGCACTTAAAAACGAATGAATTCCTGCAGAGAAGCTAACAACATGAGTTTTCCAGCACCACTCCTAGGGTGAAGGAAGAGCTGCTCAGAAACGCTTGCATTTTAAATAAAATCACAATTGGATTTGCTTCGTTTTAAAAATAGGAACTTTTCCGTGCAAATGATACTGTTCTAACAAAGGAAAACAAATGCAGCTTTACCCCCTAATCAGGAGGCTGAATTTAGCATAAGAAACACCCCACAAAAATAGCACTTCTTAAAAAGCACTGCTAAAAACAGCCACGGGAACTGAGCAGATTCCTGGCCTTGGAAAGCACCAGTGTCCTGCAGCACAGCCCTGGAGCAGATCCTGGGGAGGAAACACAGCAATTCCTCCCTGCTGGATTCCACTCCAGCGAGGCTCTGCAGGTACCCAGCCTCGCACACCTCTCACTGACACTGCACGACTCATTCCTGCTGATCACTGACACTGCTCAATTCCTGCTGGTTTCCATCCCCCAAGGCTCTGCAGGTACCCAGCCTTGCCCACCAGCTCGTCTCACTGCCTCTGCTGCTGCCTGTCCCTCTGAAGCTCTGCCTCCACCACGGGCCAGGTGAAACCGGGCCCACCTGAACCTCTGGCAGGCTCCCCTCCTGCAGGATCCCATGGAGCCCCCTTTGGTTGCTGCTGCTCAGGCCACCACTCTGAGCTGCCCATCACAGTCTCTGCCCCATGGGCATGTCCCCAAAGGTCCCTGCAGCTCCCCCTGAGCCGGGTCCCCTCTGCTCCCCTAAAGCAGGGAGAGCAGCCCTGGGAGTGGGGATGTCCCCAAAGGTCCCCAAGCAGGGAGAGCATCACTGGGAGCTGGGGATGTCCCCAAAGGTGCCCCTGAGCCTGGGGCAGCCTGGGCTCCCCTGAAGCAGGGAGAGCATCACTGGGAGTGGGGATGTCCCCAGAGGTGTCCCTGAGCCGGGTCCCCTCTAGAGCATCACTGGGAGTGGGGATGTCCCCAGAGGTGCCCCTGAGCCGGGTCCCCTGTGCTCCCCAGCCCGGCCCGGGCTCTGCAGCTGCCAGGACCTGTCCCCCCGCTGCCGCTGCTCCCCTCGCAGACACTCGCTCCCCTCTGGAAAGGGAGGAGCCCTCAGAGCGGAGCTGCCGATCCTCGCAGCGCAGTCAGGCTGGCTCTGCAGGCGCTCCTCGGGAAGCGTTTCCTTCTGAGAGCAGGGAGCAGCACACGGGCTCGGCTGTCGCCACGGTAACACCATGCCCCAGCAGGTGAAAGATCCACTCTGGTGGCGCTGAAAAAGGATGAAATGTACCCAACCCAGGCGGAACACCAAGCACCGCTCAAAGAGCTTCCTGTTCTGCCCAAAGACTGGCAGATTTTCCAGCGAGAAATGTAGAGATGCAAATGTTAAAAACCCTCCTGTGAACTCTTGGGACATCAGTAATTATTCAGCTGTCTCAGAGTAATTTTATTAGGCAGAAACTTATATCAATATATTGCATAAGTTTGGAAATCTCGATGAAAAGTTAAGCCAAATTTTTAGAAGCTATAAATGATTTGAAAACAGAAGATAATTTTTCATTTCAAGACAGACACGAGAAAAATATGCTGAATAATTTTAAGGATTAGGTGCCAGAAGCATCATTCAAAACCAGCTCTTCATGCTCCAGAAATTCTGTTTTCAGAACAGATAATATTACAGCCTTCAAGTAACACTGCACAACCCATTTTTCATCTGCTGAGCTAAGGCTCTGCACAGAAACACTGAACAAATTTATGAGAAAAGCAAAGGCTTCGGACCAGTGCTTTCCCTGCTTATTTTTTTTTTAAGGAAAGATAAACATTGGTCCTGATGTTTAACCCAAGTTTTCTATTTCAGGTACAAAGAGCCCCACACCAGCTCCTGAGTCTGGAGCCCTTCAGGCAAGCAGGAAGGCTCTGCTGGCAGCACAGAGCAACGTCTGCCCATTTCTGCACAAAACAGCAGAAAACCGTGCTGAAGGAGAGACGTGGCAAGGAAAGGGGAGGAAAAATGGTGCACAACAGCCCTGCTCTGGGAACTGACTGCAAAATAAACTGAGGAGAAACAACCCCTAAAATGGACAAAGGAGAAATAACCCCCAAACCTAACATAAAAAAAAAAAAAAAAGAATAACCCCCAAACCTAAAATAAACAAAGGAGAAATAACCCCTAAAATGAACAAAGGGGAAATAACCCCCAAACCTAAAATAAACAAAGAAGAAATAACCCCCAAACCTAAAATAAACAAAGGAGAAATAAATAAAAAGAAAAATAACCCCCAAACCTAAAAAAAATATAAAAGAAAAATAACCTAGCCAGCAGCTGGACAGTGACAATACCAAAGGAGAAATAGCCCCCAAACCTAAAATAAACAAAGGAGAAATAACCCCAACCTAGCCAGCAGCTGGACAGTGACAGAAACCCCAGCAGGGGGATGTCTGAAACCCTGGGGCACTGCAAAGGGCCATTAGTGCCACCAGAACACGGGGCTCCACCAAGGTCAGTGCTGAACGCTCCTCCTGCTGAATTCAGGTTACACAAATCATCCCAGTGCTGAGAATATTTCGCTTCAGGCCTCGCCATTTTTAACTTTTTAATTTCATGAAAATCAACTGTTGAGGCAGCTGCCAATGAAAAGCTCTGGAAGTTCTCAGGAAAGGCTGTGGGGAGAGGAAAGAAGAAAAAGAAAGGAACACAGGAAACCACCAAGCACAAAGGCTCTATTCTATTCTCTGTTTCAAACCGCTGCTTATCAGAACTGAACAAAGAGGCTGGGCTTGATTAAAGCAAGCCTCAGGTGTCACCTTGCACAGCAGCCTCCTGAGCCGTGGCAGACAGCCCCAGCAGCTCCCCTGGCTCTCCCAGCTCACCAGGTAAAGGCAAACCCACGGTGGAAAACCTGCTCCTGAAGAAAGAAGGGATCTCCCACCAGGTAACTGTAATGCCCTGTGCTAAGCAAAACCCTGCAGAAGGTTTTCAAACTACACAGAAACTGCCCAGCACTTCAGACACAGGCCAGATACTGTCAGCTGTATTTCCACCTACTATGAATTTCATTAACATGTATTTTCTGTTCCTATCGAGCTAATTTTCCATTGTGCTTATGCTTTCTCATGATATATTTGTTTGTTCCAAGGAATGCTGAGAGCTCTTCGGTCCTCAAGCAAACTAATTAGTTTTAATGAAGCCAGAAGAAATTAGTTTGGGTTAAAAATTGACAGATAACAAATTTAAGTGATGCTTCTGGTTGGCAGTGGGCTGAGACAGAAGGTTAATATCAGTTCATCTACCATTATCAACAGAGATTTTGCAATTAGGCAACATTTCTAGGCACATGAAGGACTGAAAACCACTGAATTTTGTGTTCATATGATGTCTATCAGAGAAGCTGAGGAAAAATAACCTGACAATAGGTCTGTGTGCGTCTGGGAGTGGGGGATGGCAGAGAAATGATTGCAAACTCCTCTCCCCTGGAGAGGGAGATGAAATCTCCCCAGGCTGACACTGAAATGAAGCTGAGCACCCCCGAGTCTCCCCGACACAGCTATCAGCAAAAGGAGGGACGAAAGTGGAAATTAAAGATGGCCCCAGATGGCTGCACGCTTATGAAGCTTTCCAGAACATAAATTTCATCTCATTGATTCATCTTCCCAGCTGCCTGCTGAAGGATGACGCCTGCCTGCAGAGGAGATCCCCAGGCACTCCGGGGGACCCGATCCCCCGGTCCAGGACAGAAACGGGCAAAGCAGCACATGAAAACTGGCATTTCTCCCAAAAGATATCCCCGTGCAGAACACTCAGCGCCAGGGCGCTGCTGAAAGCACGGCCAGTGCCTGCACAGCACACCCAGCTGTGCTCCCAGACCCAGCTGTGCTCCCACACCCAGCTGCAAGTGTGCCAGACCTGCTGCAAATGTGCAAAGCTTGCTGTAAGTGTGCAAAATCCGCTGCAAACAGGCAAAAACTGCTATAAAGGTGCAAAATTTGATGTAAAGGTGCAAAACCTGCTGCAAGCGTGCAAAACCTGCTGCAAGTGTGCCAAACCTGCTGCAAAACCTGCACTTGGAGCCTCTCTGAGGCCAGCCAACACAATCCTGCAGTGAAGCACCTCACAGCACACTCAAACCCCTGCTGGAGCTGCACTTGGAACCTGTCTGAGCCAAATCAACACAATCCTGCTGCAACCCAGCTCACAGCACACTCAAACCCCTGCTGGAGCTGCACTTGGAACCTGTCTGAGCCAAACCAACACAATCCTGCTGCAACACAGCTCACAGCACACTCAAACCCGTGTGGAGCTGCACTTGGAGCCTCTCTGAGCACAACCAACACAATCCTGCTGTAACCCAGCTCACAGCACACTCAAACCCCTCTCTCTGCCTGCCCCCTGGACTCCGAGCTCTCCCTCTCCTCCCTGGCACTCTGGAAGTCCCAGAGCAGCTCCCAGCTCTGGATTTCCCCTTCCCCACAGCAGCAGAGGGAGGGATTTGAGTCTCTCCTAAATCCGCGTGTCCCTCATTAGCCATCCTTCCCTCCATTAGTGGCGTCTGTTGTTCTGCTTTCTGAGCTCCCAGCAAATTACCAGCAAATTGAATCCTGCAGAAAGTTGTGGCCGCTTTCTCCCCCGCGCCCGGCAGAACCGCGTTTTCCTCCCTTCAATCTACGCTACATTTACTCGCGCAAATTATTTCCAAGATTGACTTCTGATGATAATGCTTATCACAGTTCAGGGGATTATTCTTCCTGTCTATTTTTAGCCAATTCCCGAAGAAAAGATTTGATCTGGAACAACTTGTGAAGGCCAAAAGTGATACTTGAACAGAAGATAATTTCTGTTCCCTTCTGCCTCCTTTGGAGCACCGCACCCAGCCTGTGGCAGGAGACACAAAGCCCTCACTCATCTCCTCCTGCACAAATAGTGCCAGCAAATGGGGGAGCATGGACACAAGAATTAGGAACAAATCAGTATAATTCCTTTGAATTAGATGTCTAATAAATGCTTTTCTTTATGAACAAACCTACAAGTAAAGACATTCTTCCACAGTTTTCAACTGCTCTGAAATTCTTTTAAGAAAAGAAAATTATTATGTTTTGGTGCTATGTCATGAATATAACCTTCTGTTTAAAAAAATATATATATTCTCCGTATAAAATTCTCTCTTTTTAAAGCCCCATGCTTCAAATTGCTCGAAGTATGATGGGAGATTATCTGCTTAATCCATTTCTTTCACTTGGGCATTTCAGATTTCATGCAGCTGTGCCAAGTTAGTTCTGCTTAACAGCCCTGGGAGCTCCTCACAAAGAAGTAAAGGAGCCAGGAGAAAACCATCCAGCCTGGGGGGTTCAGAAGGGCAAGCGCAGAGAAATGGGGCTGCAGGGGAGGGATCCCGAGCTCCAGCTCCCACTGCTGCTGCAAGGCTGGAGCAGCCCCGCACCCTCCCCCTGCTGGGCTTTCTGCTGAGGAGGCAGCAGGGGAGCTTGGGGCTGCATTTCCTGCAGCGGGAATTCTGTGAGCTGCATTTCCTGCAGGGGGAATCTGGAGAGCTGCATTTCCTGCAGAGGGAATTCTGTGAGCTGCATTTCCTGCCGAGGGAATTCTGGGAGCTGCATTTCCTGCCGAGGGAATTCTGGGAGCTGCATTTCCTGCAGGGGGAATTCTGGGAGCTGCATTTCCTGCAGGGGGAATTCTGGGAGCTGCATTTCCTTGCTTTCCTGCTGTCAGCACAGCTCAGCATGACTCAGCCCTGGTGCTGCCCTGAAAGGGCTTTAAGCCCATAATTAACCAAATGAGTTCCTTGCCTTGGTTCTCCCTTTGGGTGGCTGGGTTTGTCTGTCCCCTCCGCTCAGTCTGCTCGTGCTGGCCCCACTCCCTGAGGCTCCCAAACTGCCCCAGCCAAGGGATCTGCAGGGCAGGGCAGGGCAGGATGGACCCCTCGGCTCTGCCCTGGAAATCCCTGTCCTGCTCCCAGGCAGCCTGCAAGGAAAGCCAGGTTCTGAACGTTTTCTCTCTGCCGGATTGTCAAATGGCATTATTTCTTCTGCTGTGCAAAATGTGTGCTGGAAGTTGCTCAAATGCCAAAACTTGTCTGATCCTGCCACAACGTAGTAGAGAATAATTTCTAAATTTAGGAAGTAATTGCTCTGCTGTCCAGTGAAACGTACGCTAAAAAACCATTTCCTCTAGGCAAGTCCTCATTTTAAACACCAACTCGGGCTGCAGTGACACAAGCACTAAACCTCTGGGGAAAGGAAGCTGTGCAGTTCCATTGTTGCTGTTTTCTGTTTCCGTGCTGTTTCACAACACAATCCAAACAACAACAGCACTGCTCAGATGTCATCCAGCACACGCTTACAAAGTGCTTGGCAAATAAAACCGCTCCGTTCCCCTGGGTCATGTTTCTTTTTGTGGAGGACTCTGCCTCCCCCAGCTGCGGTTTCTGAACAAAAAGCTGACATTTCCCACTCCTTTGTGCAAATGGAAGCAGGGAAAGGTGCTGGTTTCAGACACAGCCTGCCTGGCACTGCTGCCCTGGAGCAGCTCCTTGCCCGCCTGGATCTTGGGAGCACCCAGACTTTGACTCCAGGAATTTCACAGGACTGAATCCCCAGCTTCCAAAACCTGAGAGAGGCTGGGGGACAGCCAGGACAGTCTGCTGCCACTGAAATGATTCTGTGACAGCCCCACAAGCTCAAGGTGGGTTTAAACCCCTGCCAAATCCCCAGAACTGGCAGCAGCCCGGCTCTGCAGCACTGCCCACGAGCAGCTCTGAGCCTCGCCCGTGCCTGGTGCTCGCTGAATTACTGCTGGAGTCTAAACTCAGGGCTAGACATGTTCCACGTTTGAATTGTGATTTCACAGTTCTTCCAACTCGGCACCGATCCTGACGGGGGAGAAAAGGGCAAACCAAAATCCAGAGACCAAACCCGCCACAAATTTTTGTCAGTGCTCAGAAAGAACCAGGGGGAACGCAGGGGGAAGATGCACAGACCAGGCTGTGAATGGGAATCACAGAGCAGATAAAGAGACACCAAAGGCTGTCCCCAAGCACAGCAAACTCCCCAAGTGCCTCATCACCTTGGAATCCTGCCTGCCTGTGGAAGGAGAAGACTTTCAGTCCTGTTCCTGGGGTGGGCTCCCAGCTCCTGCCTCCTGCAAACCCCAGCAGATTCCATCCCTGGCGGCCCCAGGTGGGGCACTGCCCCTGCCCAAAGCCAGAGGCTTCACTGCGAGGTGCTGCTCCTTCCTGGGAACATGGAAAACTGGTAACAAACACGTGGGGCAAACCTGCAGGTGTTTGAGGGGCAGCACAGGGGATGGAGGAGCCAGGAGCTGCACAGAGTGGTTCTGAGAGCAGGGACAGCAAACCCTCAAACCCTGCCTGGGAGCAGGGACAGCAAACCCTCAAACCCTGCCTGGGAGCAGGGACAGCAAACCCCCAAACCCTGCCTGGGAGCAGGGACAGCAAACCCCCAAACCCTGCCTGGGAGCTCTGCATGCCTGCCATCCACCAGAACCTTTCCCTGGCTCAAAGCACACCCTGCCTGTGCACAAACCTGGCACTGAGACAGGTTCTCAGCCACATTCTGGATCAACTCCTGTCCTGCCAGCAGGAAAAGGTGCATCACTCAGCCCCAGGAGGTTTTAATGCACAGCTCAAAGGCCCAGCAGCTCTCAGCCATCCCGGGCAGCCTGGGATCTGATAACCAGTTCCTGGGGCATCAGCACTCTGCTTTTCTGCTTTCTGCTGCAGCGCTGTGGCGCTGCAGGGGGCCCACAGTGACACCACGCAGTCCTGAGGGAAAGGGGCAATGTCCATCCTTGATCATTTTTTAGCATGGAACTCCATCTGCATGCCCAGAAAGGAGGATCTCTGCAGCCTCCAAAACCTCCTGCATTCTAAACTTCTAGAGGGTGCTGAAGGGTTTTTGAAGACTAAGCAAAGGAGAGGTTGCATTCAAAATATGGCCAGACTCCCAAATTCAGTATGCTACAAAATGTCTCACAACTTCAAACACAAGAGCAAAGCAGCCAGCGCTGGTACACTGGTGTAACACAGCACTGACCACTTCCAGGGCTGGGAAGAAAGGTGCATTAATGAGACCCAAATTGCACTGGAATTTAACCAGCAGCCCTTCAAGAGAGCAGACAGTTCCGGAGGGGTGGGGGATGCTCCTGCTGCTCTGGGGAAGCTGCGTTCCCCCACTGCACCGCGCAGGGACAGGCAGGACCATGGGCACACAGCAGCTTCCCCTGGCAGCTGGGAGAGCCAAGGGAACAGCCTGCTAAAAATAATCTGTTTTGTTCAGCAATAGCTTGTCATGATTGTCTCTGTGGCGCTGCAGCCTGTGAGGAAGGCTAATTCCTCTTCACAGATCTCTGCGTGTGCTCCCACAGCTCGAGCCAGGCTCTGATTTTCCAGCCTGCTTGGGAACCAGGAGAGGCTTTTACAGGGTGGGAGACATTAATGCCACTCGAATCAAACCTGCTGGAGACTGTTATTGCCGAATTCTAAAGAAAAGATTCAAAACAGGAACTGTGGGGGAAGAAAATGGGAAAGAGGAATGCCAAAGCTGCAGTTCGCTGGCAGAAACAACCATGCTGCTTTTGCTCCTGGAGTTTGCAGGGCAGAGAACCTGAGCCCTGCTTGTTCCCAGCTGCCCCGGCAATGCAGCCAGCTGCACAGGAGCTGCTGCCCCAGCTGCACCTCTGCCCCAGCAGGGCTGGGCACCTCCCTGGCCAGGCTCTGCTGCCCCGCAGGCCCTGCTGCTGCACTAGAACCTGCAGCAGAGCCTGCGCCTGCACAGCTGCTGCACAGCTGCACCAGAACTGCAGCAGAACCTGCTCCTGCACAGCTGCTGCACAGCTGCACCAGAACCTGCAGCAGAGCCTGCACAGCTGCTGCACAGCTGCACTAGAACCTGCAGCAGAGCCTGCACAGCTGCTGCACAGCTGCACTAGAACCTGCAGCAGAGCCTGCACAGCTGCTGCACAGCTGCACTAAGCCACATCAGCACCTGCAGCAGAGCCTGCACTGCTGCTGCACAGCTGCACTAGAACTGCAGCAGAGCCTGTGCCTGCACAGCTGCTGCACAGCTGCACTAGAACTGCAGCAGAACTGCAGCAGAGCCTGCACCTGCACAGCTGCACCAGAACCTGCAGCAGAACCTGCACCTGCACATCTGCTGCACTAGAACCTGCACCTCCACCGCTGCTGCAGCAGAGCCTGCATCAGAACCTGCACCTGCATGGCTGCTGCACAGCTGCACCAGAACTGCAGCAGAACCTGCACCTGCACAGCTGCACTGGAACCCGCAGCAGAACCTGCCTCTGCACAGCTGCAGCAGAGTCTGCAGCTGCTGCTGGGGGACACCCAGCCCTGCACAGCTGCAGCGAGAAAATGCCCTCACAGGGCGAGAATCTGAGAAGCAGAACTGAAATTGAAATCCAAAATCAAACTCAAAAAGCTCAAAAAGCCTCCCAAACCCTCCTGCTGATCCAGCAGTCAGCCAGCCTATAACAATTACATTGCTTTTAACACACCTTTTAATTGCGTTTAATTATTAACGTTCACGCTGCCCTCAAAATGACAAAGTGCCTCAGCTGGATCACGGATAAAATGTTAATAACGTTGGAAAGCAAAGCCACAAATCTGAGTGTGGACTTCAAAGGTGCCCAGCATCACCTGTGAGTGTGTTCAGAGCATGGCAGGAAGGCCAGGCTCCCTGTGGAAGGCTCAGAGCACTCTGCAGAGCTGGAAACACCTCTGAAGGCATCAGGAACTGTTTTGCACAGACAAATAGCACGGAGACACTTGCTCCTGTCAGGAAGGAGAATTAGCAGCATTTAGCCTTTAAAAGGAGCCAGACTCACAACTGCCAAACACTCTGGGTCTTCAAGGAAAGGGAAAAAACGTGGAAGAAAGATGGGAAAGCTGAATTTGGTTCAGAGCTCTGGCTGGGGAATAAGCCAGCAGGTTCCAGACTCCTCCTGGCCCTTCAGAAGCAAAGCTGCACCCAGCACCTCCTGCTCCAAATGCCAACAGGAAAACCCCAGGTGGCAACAAATGCACAGCTCCATCTCCACAGGACACGGCCAGTCTGCAAAACCTCACTGCTAGGCTGAAAGCTGTGTCACGAGAGATTAATCACACCAAGGAAAACCACCCAGAATACACCTCCTCATCATTGGTACTTTGCTTATATTTAGGGCTTTTAAAAAATTGCTCTACACTGACTTCAGATCAAAATATTTCCAAATTTGCAAACTACACAACTCCAAATTTGCAAACTACACAACATTTTATGGAGAAAAACAGGAACAGATTCTCCTGTGAATACATTTTGGTCAGTCTTTATCTTTTACTTACTCCCAACTCCACAACCTTGGTTTACATCTCAGAATCTGACAGGAGCAGGGCTTATTCCAACTAAACCAAATTACAGGTATCAATTAATGGCTCATGCTTGTTTGCCAGCTCCTGCAAGCAGAAGGGTGGATAAAAATGTATTTACAGCAGAATTTAATTACCCATTTTCAAGCCACTGGCCTCCTGGCAAAAGCCTCCCGATGTAGTGCAGAACAGGGCTTGGATTAGGAATTAATTTACTGTCAGGAGTGATCTGCAATTTAACAGCTTAATCGAGTTTGCTGTGAAATTGGTCAGGAGCCCTGGAGCCTGAGCTGCCCCGGAGCTGCTGCAGCCAGGCAGGGTCAGGATCCACAGCTCAGGCAGCAAACATAGCTCAGGCAGCAAAACAGAGGCTCTCTGAGACCAGAGGCTGCCCAGGATCCAAACCTCAGCCAGAAACCAGAGCGTGGGTCAGGAGCCACAGCTCAGCCAGCAAACCCTGAGCCTGGATCAGGAGCTGCTCAGGATGCATAACTCAGCCAGAAACCAGAGCCCTTCTGTGACCAGGAGCTGCTCAGGAGAACTCTCTCACACGGAGTTACTCCGTGCTGGATCCTTTCAGCATCAGACAGTGGCAGGCTCAGCTCTTCACCCTGTGCACTCAGAACAGAGTTTTCCTCCTGTGCAGTCATCCTCCACCCCCCTGGATCCCAGCCCAGGGTGAGCTGTGGGCAGCAGGCATCAGCAAAGCCTCCCCCATCTCCAGTGGGAAGCCAGGCTTGCAGCCCTCGAAATGCCAAGGCACAAAAAAAGCATGCCTGTCCCAATTTCTGCATGTTATTTTGGTATACTTCGGGAAAAAACCCAACAACACATAACTCATTAATTATAACCTTTCAAAAGCGTTTTCCTTCCCCCCCAAACTGCTAAAATTTAGCGGAGCTGCAGCCAAAGTTCTAATAGAACCATTTTTGGCTTTTGCCATGCACAGAACATCATGAAGTAGGTCTCCTCCTTCTATTGATGCACGCGTGTTCGAGCAGTCGGTGCAGGAAACTTTCAAAGGTGCTGGTCAGTGCTCCTGTGGGCCCTGCAGCCTGTGCTGGTGTGTGCACACACAGGCCACGGGAGGGAACAGCAGCTGGCAGTGCCAGCAGGTGTGCCCAGCTCCCTTCAGGGACAGCCAAGTGCAGATTTTATTGCCATGTTTATGTATTTCACTGATTTCTACACCACAACCCTTCAACACAGGCTGGCCTTGCTCTCTGCTGCCTGAGCCGAATTGCCAGAGTGTTTTAAAAATGGAAATGCTTTTGGTGGTCACATGCACTGGCTTTCTTTGGAAAGTGGTTCAGTGCTGATGAAAGGGACCAGATTGGAGTTCCCTGATAATCCATAAGGAAAACAAGGCACTGGCAGGGCAGTGGCTCAGCCAGCTCCCTCCAGTGCATCTCCCCTTAAATCCCTGGGAGGAGAACTAAAACCAGCACCACACACACCTCACATCTCTCAGCCACAGTCTGGCTCTGCCTGCTCACACCCTTGGCCTTGCTTCTTGTTTCCAGCAGCAGGGGAAGCAGCCAGAGAGAGCAGATTCCAAATGCCCCGAGCTGCAAGGGAGATGCTGAAGGACAGCTCTGAGAAACATACTTGAAATATACTTTTCATTCCAATGTCAGCCTAATTTACCATGAGAATTAAAAATTCCGGGGCAGGAGTTTGAAGCTGTGTCGTTACTCCTGATCTAAACGCCAGCGTTCTGCATGGCTTGCCTTGTCAGCTTTAAACTCTTCACAAAAGGACTTGATTTTTATTTTTTTTTGGCCCAGCATTTGTCAGTGAAGCACCTCGTGCATTTGGAATCTGCGCTGGGATCCCCAGACAGAGATGCAAAATAAAACATGCATGAGTGCTGGGCACGGGATGGGGCAGCAGTTTGTGAACATCAACACACACCAGTGTTCCTGTTCCCACAGCTCAGTTCTGCTGGCTGCACCTGATGAGCAGGGACAGCTCACAAATGCAGTTTTAAACATCTTTCTGACAACCATATGCTTTTCCCCAGCACACCTCTCATCTCAGATGTACCTCAGCAAGCCATGGGCTCACCACAGCCCCTAATATCAGAGAGGGGTTTCATTTAAAATGCCCTCCTCCCAGCTGGGCTGCCCTCACAAAGTGCTGCACAGACTGTATAAACCCCATTTATATAACCTGGAGCTCTGACCCAACACTTCTGGTGGTTTTTAGCCAGTGCAAAGCAGGCCAGGTGTCCCTGAGCAGAGTCCTTGCTGCAGAGCCCATCATCAGAACGTCTCCAGGACACAGAGTTTGTCCAAGCAGTGATCACTGCACTCACCTGCTGCCTGGGAATATTCTGATTATTCACCCAGACAGGGCTGCTGTGTGCAGGCACCTCTCAGCCCTGCTGCCAGGGAATATTCTGATTATTCACCCAGACAGGGCTGGGCACCTCTCAGCCCTGCTGCCTGCAGGACCTGCCAGGACCTGGCCAGGACCTGGCCCATGGGGAAGGAAAATGAACTCTGACACTGTCCTAGGGAGCCCTGACACGGGGAACTCTGCCCCAAGGAGCCCTGACACTGACACAGGGAGCTCTGACACTGTCACAGGGAGCCCTGACACAGGGAATTCTGTCCCAGGGAGCCCTGACACTGTCACAGGGAGCTCTGACACTGACACAGGGAGCTCTGACACTGACACAGGGAGCCCTGACACGGGAAACTGTCCCAGGGAGCCCTGACACTGTCACTGGGAGCCCTGACACGGGGAACTCTGCCCCAGGGAGCCCTGACACTGTCACAGGGAGCTCTGACACTGTCACTGGGAGCCCTGACACGGGAAACTGTCCCAGGGAGCCCTGACACTGTCACTGGGAGCCCTGACACGGGGAACTCTGTCCCAAGGAGCCCTGACACTGACACAGGGAGCTCTGACACTGCCCCAGGGAGCCCTGACACAGGGAATTCTGTCCCAGGGAGCCCTGACACTGCCCCAGGGAACTCTGACACTGCCCCAGGGAGCCCTGACCCTGTGCAGTGTTCAGCAGTGCACTGCACACCCCTCAGAGGAGCTCAGCAGTGCAGTGCACACCCCTCAGGCTCCAGATCCCCCACTTTCACAGAGCAGAGATTCCTCTGCCTCCCCGTTTGTCAGGGCACTGGCTGCAGCCTCCAGCCTCATGGAGGCTCCTCAAAACCCCTCACAAATGCACTAAGGGGCTCACTCCAGCTCAAGGATGGGCAGACCACCAGAAGATGAAGAATCAGAATAGAAAGCCCGGCTTTACAAAATCAGTATTGATTTTCTGAAAGCCTCAGCACAGCCAGAGCCAGCTCTGGGCCCGAGCAGGAGCCAGTGAGGAACAGAGGTGTCGCAGCTGTGCCCACTGCAGAAAGCTCTGATATTCCCCAGCATTTTCCTCACCTGCTTTGGTGTAATCCCTGTTGGAAAGTAAAATCTAAATCCCCACGCTTCCTGTAACAAGGAGTCAAGCAGTCCCCGAAATAATTTGTAAATTAAATCTCAAGCCAAAATAGAAACCTGTCAGATAACACACCTCTGAGCTCAGCAGCAGCACCATGGGCCTGAAGGGTTTTTATGGGGTTTAAGATTTACATTTTTCAGTATAACCTGAATACTTTGCCTCCAACCACTGTACTGGACAAGAAGCCATGCAAGATTCTGCAGTCTGAATCATTAGGACAAAAGTTAATTAAATCACATTCTCTCCTCAGACATGCTATTTTGTCCTCAAGATGATTAAACAAGAGACAAATGTAATTAGGGCAGGAAAAAGTATGAGCCAAAACGTTAATGTTATTGTGTGTTTTAGAAAAATGGAGCAGTAAATCACCTTGCAGGAACTGATAACAGAGAGCCTCAGCCTTCCTGCCTGGTGCAAGCACCACGCTGATGGGGCAGTGTGGAGGGGAGCTGGGCTGTGCCAGCAGATATTCCACTCAGGAGAGAACACCTGAGCCTGGCTGAGGCAGAGCCACCAGCACACCTGAGCCTGGCTGAGGCAGAGGGAGCCTTGCAGGGAGCACCAGCACAGCCCTGGGTGTGAGGGCCAGGGAACACAGGCTGCACCCAGCACCACCCAGCCAGGGGGTGAAAAACCCACCAGCTGCCCCTGAGAGAGCCCAGCCCTGTTCCACACCAGGAATGAACCCACCAGCTGCCCCTGAGAGAGCCCAGCCCTGTTCCACATCAGGAATGAACCCACCAGCTGCCTCTGAGAGAGCCCAGCCCTGTTCCACACCAGGAATGAACCCACCAGCTGCCTCTGAGAGAGCCCAGCCCTGTTCCACACCAGGAATGAACCCACCAGCTGCCCCTGAGAGAGCCCAGCCCTGTTCCACACCAGGAATGAACCCACCAGCTGCCCCTGAGAGAGCCCAGCCCTGTTCCACACCAGGAATGAACCCACCAGCTGCCTCTGAGAGACCCCAGCCCTGTCCCACACCAGGAATGAACCCACCAGCTGCCTCTGAGAGAGCCCAGTGTTTGAAAACACCCAAAAGAGATGCCAGAGTAGAAAAGCTCCAGTAGAGCAGTGCTTCACCAGAGGCTGGCGTGGTGCCCAGAGCGTCCCCCCGTCCAGGAGGGGCGGCTGCTGCCCAGCAGTGTCAGATCTCCTGTGTGCCCCCAGCCCTGGCCAGGGGGCCCAGAGTGGGCCACGATGGACCCCAAGCCTGGCTGCTGCCCACAATCATTCCTCTCTCCTCCTCTCACAACCCAAATCCAAACAGAGCCTTTCGGGCCGCAGCCTCTCGCCTCCTGGAGGCACAAGTTCTTGGTGTGAGGGGAACAACCAGGGGAGCCCCAGTGACTCCAGGGTGCCCCCGGTGGGTCTGGGTCTGCAGGCAGCCCCTCCCTTCCCCTGCTCGGGGAAATCTGGCACTGCAGGACAACGCTGACTCCCCTTTCCCCCCGAAATGCCTTTCACCAGACCTTACCACTCAGTTCCCATCACTGCTGTGCAATTATTCCTTTCAGGAGCAGAGATGCAAAGGAGGCATTAACAGCCGCTCAGAATATCACATTTCTGCACTTTTCTCTTGTCATATTAAATATAATTACTTCTGATGCAATCAGACTCATATCCTTCACATGGATAAATCCAGCACCAAATTTAGAACCTCAAGCTTCACACATCAGGCTCCTAAAGCAAAGCTTTAAGCCTTTACTTTCAGTTCAGCGAGGTACAAAGAACAGTGAGAACATATGGTTTAAAAATGGTGTTTTAAAATGAAATTTCTTTAAATGACTCTGTTGGTTACTGGTGGCAAAGTGCTTTGAAGATCAGAGGTGATACATGAACTACATCTCCTAACTCAGCAGCAGGAGACGGGAACCAGTAACTGACCAAGCCTTCTGGAAGTTTCCTGTCCAAATTCAAGAAGTGCCTGAAAATCAGAGCATGTGAACAGCCAGAGATGCAACCAGAACACATCTGCTGCCACTCAGAGCCAGGACGGGTGCCCCAGAGGCACAGACTGTGCCCAGGCTGCTGCACTTGTTATTCCTGCATCCAGAGCTCTGCCCTGGAATTATTCACATCCCATTCTGGCTTTCACAGCCCCACCTGAGGCTGAGCACTCCTGTGTGCTCAGTGCCAGCTGCCACAGTACAGGAGCTATTCCTGCATCCAGAGCTCAGCACTGGAATTATTTATGTCACTTTTTGGCTTTCACAGCCCCACCTGAGGCTGAGCACTCCTGTGTGCTCAGTGCCAGTGCTGCCACGGTGCAGGGGTCATTCCTGCATCCAGAGCTCAGCTGTCATGGTGCAGGGGTTATTCCTGCATCCAGAGCTCTGCACTGGAATTATTCACATCCCAATTTGGCTTTCACAGCCCCACCTGAGGCTGAGCACTCCTGTGTGCTCAGTGCCAGTTGCCACAGTTCAGGAGTTATTCCTGCATCCAGAGCTCTGCCCTGGAATTATTTATGTCACTTTTTGGCTTTCACAGCCCCACCTGAGGCTGAGCACTCCTGTGTGCTCAGTGCCAGTGCTGCCACGGTGCAGGGGTCATTCCTGCATCCAGAGCTCTGCACTGGAATTATTCACATCCCATTTTGGTTTTCACAGCCCCACCTGAGGCTGAGGCTGCACCACAAGCACTCCTGTGTGCTCAGTGCCAGTTGCCACAGTTCAGGAGTTATTCCTGCATCCAGAGCTCTGCCCTGGAATTATTCACATCCCAATTTGGCTTTCACAGCCCCACCTGAGGCTGAGCACTCCTGTGTGCTCAGTGCCAGCTGCCACGGTGCAGGAGCTCAGCACAACTGAGGGGGTGCAGCCAAACCCTCCCAAGCCTCCCCCCAGGAACGCCCAAGCCCTGGAGCTGTGCACACGCACACAAACCCACACGCAGCCCCGGGCAGCAGCTGGAGTGCCAAACAAAACTGCCCCGAGCTGCACTGCAGCTGCCCCGAGCCGTCCCGCAGGGGCAGGACTTACTGAGAGCTGCCAGCGGTGACACTCTGCAGCTGGGCCGGTGACATGGGCTGGGGATCTGGCTCTCTTCTACAAACCAGCTCTGAGCAAATCTCTTCTGTCGAGCTGCAGGCTGCAGGCGTGGTGGAGCATTTCCAGACTGTGCGGGATAGAAGAGAAGCGGTCAGTGGCCAGTTTGTCACAGCTGCATTGCCCCGGCTCCGGCCGCGCCCGGCGTGTGCCCCAGAGCTGCAGCACAGTGAGGGTTAATCACCGCTGCATGCAGTGAAAGCATGAATTAATTAAATAATTAATTAATCCAGCCTTGCCGAATAAACATTTTTGTCATGGCAGGCAACAATCTGAGGTCCAGCAAAAGCTCCAAAAGAAGCCTTAAACGGTGTCATCACTGCTAAAATGATTTCAGGGGGCAAACGCAAAAATTCAGTCTCAGTACCTTCCCTAAGAAATGTAGGGACACAGAACGAAGCAGGAAAATTCTATCCAATAGTTATCATTGCACTCTGCAAGTCTGCCAGAATCTCTCTTTATAGTAACAACAAATTTCCAGCAAAGGTTAATACAAGGCAGCATTAGAAATCCTGCAGGGTTTTTGCTGTCCCACCCACTCGACTCAACTCACAGCACTCCTCAGCTTAACAGGGATCTTTACATCTGATATTTCAAACCTTTTTGGATGGAAGCAGTGAAGACAACATTCTCAAATTCCTCTTCAGAAAGGGTTGGGAACAACCCCCTGAAATCCACAGCATTTTCATGCCAACTTCCTTTGAAGCCCACGTTTCTGAGCAAACTGGAGGGATCCTCACCTTGGCACAGCTGAAATCCTCTTCATTCTCTGCTGAGCACTTTTGTTGTGGCCAGCAATCAAACACCTTTCCAAAGTGACTCAGAGGGGACCGGGCACCACTGAGGGAGATGAAATCCAAAGCAGGAGAGCCCCCAGGGGTGACAGCTCGGCTCCACTGCCCCAGGGGAGAGCCAGCAGCCCTGGCACAGCTTCCCCTCCTCACACCCAGCAACCCCAGAGCCACCTGCAGCCCTTTAGGCTGCTTCAGGAAGCACAAACACCAGGGGAAGTTTCTTAAAATCACAGGGTCCTTTTCAGTTAATTCTGGGAGAACTCTCGCTGTGTCCTCACTTTTCCACTGAGCCTTCACTGCTCCGAGCCACACGCTCTACCCTCACATCCCTCTTTGTGCAAGACACAGGTCAAAATAACCAAGTCAAAGTCGTCAGAGCTACTGGAAGAGCAGTTTTAGAAATAAATTGTGCTGCCAGTGGGGCTCTGAAGCAGTGAGGCACCTTTCAATAAGGTTTGATTTGGGCTGCAGCTCACTAACTAGAAAATAAAAAACGGAGTAGAAAGATCTGCTGATTAAGCTCAGCAAATAAAACTCTGGTGAGCCCCCAGCTTTGCAGAGATGTTCTCATTTCAGCTGCACTGAGGGGTAGGGGGAATTCAGACACAGCAACAACTCCCTTCCAGCAGCACTCAACCCTGGGACCTGTCCTCTCTGCAAAGCGCTGAGACCCATCGGGGCAGCAGCTCCCACTTGTGCTCACCTGCACACGAACATCAGCTCCCAGCTGTGCTCACCTGCACAGGAACATCAGCTCCCAGCTGTGCTCACCTGCACAGGAACATCAGCTCCCACCACTGCTCACCTGCACAGGAACATCAGCTCCCACCTGTGCTCACCTGCACACAAACATTAGCTTCTACCACTGCTCACCTGCACACGAACATCAGCTCCCACCTGTGCTCACCTGCACAGGAACATCAGCTCCCACCTGTGCTCACCTGCACACAAACATCAGCTCCCACCTGTGCTCACCTGCACAGGAACATCAGCTCCCACCTGTGCTCACCTGCACAGGAACATCAGCTCCCACCTGTGCTCACCTGCACACAAACATCAGCTCCCAGCTGTGCTCACCTGCACAGGAACATCAGCTCCCACCTGTGCTCACCTGCACACAAACATCAGCTTCTACCACTGCTCACCTGCACAGGAACATCAGCTCCTACCTGTGCTCACCTGCACAGGAACATCAGCTCCCAGCTGTGCTCACCTGCACATGAACATCAGCTTCTACCACTGCTCACCTGCACAGGAACATCAGCTCCCAGCTGTGCTCACCTGCACACAAACATCAGCTTCTACCACTGCTCACCTGCACAGGAACATCAGCTCCTACCTGTGCTCACCTGCACAGGAACATCAGCTCCCAGCTGTGCTCACCTGCACATGAACATCAGCTTCTACCACTGCTCACCTGCACAGGAACATCAGCTCCCACCTGTGCTCACCTGCACACAAACATCAGCTCCCAGCTGTGCTCACCTGCACACGAACATCAGCTCCCAGCTGTGCTCACCTGCACAGGAACATCAGCTCCCAGCTGTGCTCACCTGCACAGGAACATCAGCTCCCACCTGCACAGGAACATCTCTGTGCCTCTCCCTGAGCCAAGGAAATTCCCCCAGGCTGTGCAAGAGTGTCCAAGTGTCCTCCTCAGAGCTGCCCCTCTCTGGCACCTGGGGCAGTTCAGGACTGTCCAGGGGCACAGCAGGGCGTGGGGCAGCTCAGGACCAGCCAGGGGCACAGCAGGGGCACAGCAGGGCGTGGGGCAGCTCAGGACCATCCAGCCAGGGGCACAGCCACCCCAGCAGTGCCACAGGCCCCGTCCTGGTCTCTCATTAACCCCCTCAGGCTGAGGTGCAGACCCGTGCCCTGGCTGTCACACAAGTGCAGCACAGCAGCCTCTGCAGCCTGGCTTGGTGCTGAAACCCAGAGTGGAGCAGAGGAGGGGAGAGGACGAGAAGCATGAATCAGTTCTTCCAAAGACTTTATTTTTTTCCCCTGGAATGGAATTCTAAAAATACCTTGGGATGGCGTCCCTGCACACGCAGAGTGGCAAGGCAGATGAATTGCATCCCATAGGCACGAGCTAAATACCAGAGGCTGCAGTCTAACAGATTGCACAGAGGCAACGACAGCTACTTCCACCCATACCCACACACTGCCAGCTATTTTTAAATGCCTTTACTTACATAATGCTTGGTGTCTTCATCAGCACAAGTCTAATTCTGATGGCAGCGTCAAGGCTGTGCTCGTGGGACACGGAAATCACTCAGGAAGGGATGCACCCCCAGCTCTGCCGGGCTGGGGCCTGCAGCTCACATCGTTCATTATTCATGGCTGCCCTGAGCAGAACCAGGGCTGCACAGGATCGTAATTCAATCTCCTGCAACCTGCCCGAGGTGCAGGCTGGCTGCTGGAGAGCTCAGTGGCAGAGCCTTTGGCTGGGGAAGTTCTATTCTGAGAAGCCACTTCACGCAGTGCAAGTGCCCCACGCTTGGTTTGGAGCCTGCCTTCATTGCTCAACGACACAAACAAAGGCAGGGAAGCACAGTCACAGCACGGGGGGTTCTGCTGCAAGGACCGTGCCAGCGGGCACTGGGGTGCTCCACGGGCACGGGCCTTCAAAGGCAATTCACAGCTGCAGCCTGTGTTCAGGCACAGCATCTGCAATCAAATGCAATTCACAGCTGCAGGTTGTGTTCCAGCACAGGATCTGCAATCAAATGCAATTCACAGCTGCAGCTGGTGTTCAGGCACAGGATCTGCAATCAAATGCAATTCACAGCTGCAGCCTGTGTTCAGGCACAGCATCTGCAATCAAATGCAATTCACAGCTGCAGCCTGTGTTCAGGCACAGGATCTGCAATCAAATGCAATTCACAGCTGCAGCTGGTGTTCAGGCACAGGATCTGCAATCAAATGCAATTCACAGCTGCAGCTGGAGTTCCAGCACAGGATCTGCAATCAAATGCAATTCACAGCTGCAGCCTGTGTTCAGGCACAGCATCTGCAATCAAATGCAATTCACAGCTGCAGCTGGCATTCAGGCACAGGATCTGCAATCAAATGCAATTCACAGCTGCAGCTGGAGTTCCAGCACAGGATCTGCAATCAAAGTGCTGTTTTGCAAGGAGTTCTCACCGCTCCTGTGGAATTCCAGCCTGCCCCTGGGGCTCTCTGAGTGTAAAGAGGAGGAGCTCCCTGCCTGCACAAACGCCCAGCCCTGGTGCCTGCAGGGCTCTGTCAGCGCAGGTGAAAGCCCTGGCAGAGCTGCAGCCTCATGATCATCAGCCTTGCAGAGCTCTCCTGGGGAAGGTGTCACCACGACATTTTAATGACAGTCCTTTGCCGGGATTTTCTTCTCCTGAGAAGCTGAGGGGCCTCAGGAAGGAAATGCAAACAAGAACTCTCTGCTGCTGTGGGATGCAGCAGGTGCTGCCTTGGTTGGTCCAGGGAGGTGTTTCTAATGAATGACCAATCAAGGATGCAGCTGGCTCAGACTCTGCTCAGTCACAGCCTTTGTTATTCATTCCTTTCTGTTCCTGCCCAGCCTTCTGATGGATCCTTTCTCTCTGTTCTTTTAGTGTAGTTTCAATACAGCATTTTAATATAATATATATCACAATATAATAACTCAGCTTTCTGGAACATGGAGTCAGGATCCTCGTCTCTCCCCTCGTCCTGGCTGCCTGCAAAGAGCACAGGGAAGGTCTCGGGTGACAGGAGCTCAGCAGGAGCTGACCTTTCCCAGAGAGCTGTGCAGCACACACAGGCCAGCAGGGCTTGCTAAGAGCCGGAAAGTCTTTCTAGGAAATGCCTGCCAGGAGCTGCAGGGCCAGGCTCTGCTCCTGCTGGGCTCTGGGCTCAGCTCTGCGCTGCCAGCCCTGGCGGGTCACGCTCAGCTTGTCCCAGCAATCTGGGAGATGCTGTCACTGCCTTGTCCTGCGTGGTCTCCAGCTATACCCTGGAAATAACCCGGCACTGACTCTGCAGGTGAGGGGTGCCGGGTGACCACAGGCAGCAGCCAGGTTACAGAGCACCAAACCATGCAGCATTCCAAACGCCAGCAGCTGCAAGTCATCCGTCCCCTGAAGCAATGCTTGAGCGTGAGCTTGTCACGTCAGACACCTCAATAAATCCTGCACAGAACACATTTCAGTCTTTCAAATTGAAAGGGTTTTCCTGACCTGCCTCTGCTTTTAACATCATTTTCCTTTTGCCTCCATCAGAGTATAAATATTCAGTGTTAGTGCAATAATCAGCAGTGTCACAAAGTGCAGGGCTTGTGCAGCTCTGCGCCGCGTGGGTGCGTGCAGAGACTCCTTCAATCAAACTGACCAAGCTGGAATGGCTTATTTACTGTAATTAATTTATTACAATCTAGTACCGTCCTAGGAAGTGTTAGTAGGTAACAGTAAGATAAGCCTTGGATTAGGGGCACTGTTAATTTTTGGGTTAAAGAGCCTACAAACCTGCACTGTGGTGGTGCAGGACAAAGGGGCAGAGATTCAGAGAAGGGAAGTGGCACCATGCACGTGAAAAACGCCAATCAGTTGTTTTCAAGATTTTAAAAGTGTGAAAGTAAAAAAATGGCTATAAAAATAGTAATATAGTTAGAGTAATAATAATTTGGACAATTTGGGTTAGGACAATAGGAGACAATAAAAACAAAGAGTTATGGACAGTCCGGGTGCCTTTTCTGGGCAAAATAAGCCCCAAAAAGGACACCTGTTAACAGAGGATAAAAACAACAGAAATTTGCATATTCATACACCTCATCCATGAGGCACAAATTCCATTCAAACCAAGGATTCTGGCTGGGCAGTGTCAGTGATTCCTCTGAATCCTGACAGCGCCTTCATGGCTGAGCAAGGTGGGAAGAAGTTATAAATAAATAACTATAAATAAATAACTATAAATAAATAACTATAAAAGCAATAAATCCTCTTTCTCTGAAAGATTTCGGTGTCCTGTGGCTGCTGTCTGGTGCAAGTACCTCATTCCTCTCTTTAAAAACATATCCCACACACACAGTTTCTATTTTAACATCATAACCTAAAACCATATTTGAGAAAATTAGCACAGCATGACTTTCTAACATAGCACATATAATATCCATCCTAATATTTGCGAAAAGCCAATCTCAGAATACGCGTTTTTCACCGTGCAGTACCCAGAGCCCAGGAAAAACTGCAGCTCCCAGCTCTCCCCGGGCTGCCAGCGAGGATCCAGCTCTCGGGGAGCCCCCGAGAAAGGAGGAAAGCAGCTGCAGGAGCCTCTCCTGGAACGTCTCCGTGCAGGACGAGGGTTTGATGTCTCAGTGTGAAGCCAAGCATCATCCCAGCCCTGGTACTGCTGAGAACAGGATCACTGTGGTGATATTTGTCTTCCAATTTGAGAGCCTCTTGGTGGGTGAGCAAGGGCCAGTTTTGTCCCATTGCATCCCGTTTCAAAGTCACAAACCAAATTAATTAGCGAGATCGTGCCACCTCGTCCTTAATCTCATTAGGAAAGACTAATGGCTACAGAATCAACTATTGCATACAGATTACTGCCCCAACACCACCAGCCTCCCCATCACTCGGGCTCGTTCTGGATCTTCAATTCCGTTGTCGTTTCCTCCACTGCTTTAATTACAACCCTTAATTGAGTCCCTTCTTTAATCACCTTCATAGCTGCGTCCATCCAGGTGTGGCAGCACATAAAACAAGAAACAAAGAGCACCCAGCAGAACTGTGGGGCCAGCAGCAGAGCTGTGCCAGGGTTTGGCTGGCCCGGCCTCTGCTCCCGGAGCTGCAAGCATTCCTTCCTTTGAAATACCCCCAGTGAGCTCTCACAAATACAAACCCCACATTTTATTGCTACAGAGGTCTACAGAACCATGATGCAATTTCCATTTTGTAGCTCCTGAAAGCGCAGTGGATTTGTGATTACACTGACACTCTTCACTGTTTACTCTTCTGTCAGCTCATTTCTGGGGGTGCTGTATTTTCCAGGATAGATAATTTCATTTCCAAAGCAATAATTGAGATTTTCCAGCTTCACTCTCCGCTGTTACCATAAACAGTTTGCATTTCCTTCCAATGCAGTGCAGGAGTAACAAGTTTCTCCATTGATCTAGACACATTTCTACTTTTGCTTTTTTTGCTGATTTTTTTTCCCACAATGGTAAAAAATAAATTGCTATCATTTCCTGATAAAGAATCCAAGTGTTTTTTTCCTTCAATTCTATCTTTCATATTCTCATGCATAACTGATGAAACTATCCAGTGATGTTTTTCTTTGAGACCTACTAGAGCAAATGTACCAAAAGGAAATTAGCAACAAAAATGAGAAAAGCCAACACCCTCTCTGTATGCAAATTTCTTCTCTTAAACACAAAAAATGAGACCATGGGAATCCTATTGCACTGAGCAAATTAACAAAAGGTCAGAAAGCTTGATCTTTGTCACTGGTGTACCCTGTCTGAAAGCTGAACTGCCATTTAAATATTTATGAGGGAGAGCTGTAATTGCAGGTTGAGAGCTCTGTGTGCACAGAAGAGGAAACTGAAAATATTCATGACGTGGGAGATATTCCACCAAAGGAAAATTCGGGTGAAGGAAAGGAGCCCTACCCTGGAATTTCAGTAAGTTATGAATCCAGACACATGAGGAAGTGTCCTGAAGCCTTTCCCTTTTGGGGTCTGTTATGGGACACAGGCACAGGAGAGAAATTCAGCCTCCACCAGCCACGGGAAACTGAGGAAAAAAGGGGTTCCAGGTGATGGCAGGACCACAGGCAGTACAAGGAACCATGCTTCATTTTTATGACTATTTTTTTATGAAATAAACAAAACAAAGGAGGAGAAGCAGCTGCAGAGACATCCAAGTGCAGAGAGCAAAGAAAGATGTTCAGCCCCTGCTGCAGCTGTGAACTGGGCTTGCCACCAGCAGATGAAGGGTTCTTGCTACATAACCTTCCTGCCTGGTTGTAGTGCCTCCAATTAAACTAAATTCATACTTCTCCCTGTAGTTTGATACCCAGTTTATTGAAGTTTCTCTTCAAGTTATTGAATTATTCAGCTTTCCCAGCCAATTCTTCCTGCACAAGCCCCAGACAACACCAACACTCTGCTCCCTTCAGCTGGGCTCCCTCCAAGCCCAGATGTACTTTTCACACTGGGGAACGTTCCCTTTTGGCCATAAGGAGATTCCCCCAGAGCTGCTCAACACGAGGCTCTCCAAGCACAGCAACCACAGGGCAGCACAGCAAACGCTCCCAGGTGAGGTCCCCTTCTGAGAGGAAAATGCTCAAAGAGCTGCCTTGCAACAGCCTGGAGGCTTGGAAGGGAAGTAATTACAAGAGAAATAAAATCTGAGCTCTATCAAAAATACACAGTGAGCTTGACAGGAATTCCTCTGAACCATCTGAAGAGAAGGAGTGTTTGGCTTTCCAGGAAGGATAACTGTCTGCAGGGTCCCCACCCAGTGATGCCATGGTACAGAGGTTTTGAAAGCAAGCTGTCGTTGGAAAAGGGAAAGTGGGCTCCAAAAGAAAGATTCGCTCTGGTTAAACTCAATCTTGTGAAATAATTTTTGGAAGCATGTAACAAAGCACGCTCATAGGTTAGACAAGGCAACATCCCAAAACACTCCACTGATGACACCTGGTGGAGTCGCACAGGGTTTCTGTCAGCTCTGAGCACATTTCAGACCGCAGGCAGCCAGCCACCAAACTGTGGGACAGTGTGGACTCCACTCTGAATTGGTTTGATGTTATAAAAATTATACCATGTTCCTCACATCCCAGCACCAGCTGTGCCAGCTGTACACCCCAGGCTGATCTGAACACCCATTATCCATTATCCAGCGTGTCAGCTCGGGGCTGTGCAGCATCTAAACCTGCCCTGTCGGGCTCCTGGCTGGAGCATCCGTCCAGAGCACACGGTCTCTGGGCCTGCAGCTGCAAAGTGCATCCCAAAACTCGGGGTCCCAGACTCACAGAGCTCGGGGTTCCAGAGTCACAGAACTCAGTGTTTCAAACTCACAGAACTTGGGGTCCCAGACTCACACTGCTCGGAGTTTCAAACTCACACAGCTCGGGGTTCCAGGCTCACAGAACTCAGGATTCCAGACTCACAGAACTCGGGGTTCCAGGCTCACACAGCTCGGGGTCCCACACTCACACAGCTCAGGGTTCCAGGCTCACACAGCTCGGGGTTCCAGGCTCACACAGCTCGGGGTCCCAGGCTCACACAGCTCAGGGTTCCAGGCTCACAAAGTTCGGGGTCCCAGGCTCACACAGCTCTGCCCTGCTGAAGGGAGCCCTCACAGCTCGTTGGGCAGAGCCCGTGGAATGAGAGGCGTCCTGGAAGGGTACAGACAGACAGACAGACAGACACCTGTGCTCCCTGGGGCTCTGGCCAGCAGGAAGCTGCCACCTTCACTCCTCACTGCTCTGCTCCAGGAGCCGTTCCTGAATTCCCCCCAGAGCGTGCCAGGCAGGGAAGGTGGGCAGGAGAGTCCCCAGCACGGGGCAGCTGAGTGACAGCTGGGGCACTGGGCGACCTGGGGCAGCTGGCAGCTCCACCCTGCGCATTTCAGCTGAAATAAAAACCCCTCTTCCCGCTGACCCCGGGCTCTGGGGATGGACACAAATCCCTGGCCTGAAACGCAGACACGGCACATTTCCTGGCCTGCCTGGGGAAGCTGGCTGCTGCCTTCAATAATGCTGTTTTCCCCAGCAGTTTGGGCTGCCGTGAAACCACCCTGGTGGCTGTCAGCTCTTTCACAGGATCAGGAATAAACGAGTAAGACGTGTTTGTCATCAGCCAGAAACATCCTTGTGTCTCTGTTCCAGCATCCTCCCAGTATCAGCCAGACGGAACAATTCCCACCACGACAGCAAAGAGGAAACGCTGCTGAAAACGCAAAGTCGAGCTCGTGGCTAATTACACAGAGCATGCTTTGGCTGAATGTGATCTTGATTGTGAATGGGAAGATTGTTGATTTGATTTTTTAATAAATAAATTCAAAAATTAGAGCTCGCTTGTCACTTGCAGCTCAAAGCAAGGAAGAACAATAGGCAGTGCTGGAGGCTGTCCAGGCATGCAGCCCCAGCCCTGGAACAGAAACATCCAGAGCCTGCCTCACCAGAATGATAAAATGAGTGCAGACAGTTGACAGGAAAAAAGCCCTGATAAGCAATAAAATGCTCCCACCAACCAGTGGAAACCACTGCAGAAAAAGTATGATTTACTTTGATTTGATGAGTGAACTAAGTGAACTGTTTCCTTCAAAAATCAGCTAAGGACTGGGCTTTTTTTCTTTCTTTTTTTTTTTTTAAATTTTTTTAATTGGAACAATAAAATCTTCAGCAACTATATTAACTATCTATTAACTATATACTGCTAAATTATATATATATATATATATATATATATATATATATATATATTGTATTAACTATAAACTATTACACTACTTTTCCAGAGTTTTCCACACTGTTTTCCATTCAGGTCACCATGGCTCTGTGCTCCTCCCTTTGAAGCAGACACTCTGGATCCTCCTTGGCACACAAACCCTTCCTCCATCAATGAAACTCCACAAAACCGAGCTCTGCTGGGAGCTCCACTGAGCAAGCTCCTGCTTGCAAAAGCCTCTTCTCCCTTCCCCATCCTGAATTCCCCTCCTTTGTGCAGTCAGCATCACACTGCCCTGCCCTCTCAGCTTAAAAACGTCTCAATCACTCTGATTTTCATCATTTTCTTGCTGACACCAATTCTCCAAAGCACTGCAGTCTTGAGGGCTCCCATATTTTTAGCTGCTGTGCCAAATTGCTCTGAATTTAATTAGTTAAACACCTATCTGCAGAAATCTATCCTAAATTCAAAGTGAGAGTCTGCTGCCAAAGTTTTCATGATAAATTCAAAGCAACTTTGGTGCCTTCTGGGCAGGAAGCTGTGATGCAAATGACTCATGTTGCTGTGTTAATCTTTATAGAAACCACTTCTAGCTGCACGTCTCAGAAAGCAGAGCATCACAGAGCATGCCAATAAATCCTGTGGCCACAGCAAGAAATGTGATTCTTGGGAAAAACACTGATCTGGCTATTAGATGGAAAAACTGCTTTATTTATTACTCTTTAACACTGCGCTAGAGCAGAACCATTCTGTGCAAAGAGAGAACCATTCTGGGCTAAATCAGAACCATTCTGTGCTAAAGAACCATTCTGTGCCAGAGCAGAACCATTCTGTGCCAGAGCAGAACCATTCTGTGCTAAAGCAGAACCATTCTGTGCTAAATCAGAACCATTCTGTGCCGGAGCAGAACCATTCTGTGCCAGAGCAGAACCATTCTGTGCTAAATCAGAACCATTCTGTGCTAAATCAGAACCATTCTGTGCTAAAGAACCATTCTGTGCTAAAGCAGAACCATTGTGTGCTAAATCAGAACCATTCTGTGCTAGAGCAGAACCATTCTGTGCTAAAGAACCATTGTGTGCTAAATCAGAACCATTCTGTGCTAGAGCAGAACCAGTCTGTGCTAAATCAGAACCATTCTGTGCCAGAGCAGAACCATTCTGTGCCAAACCAGAACCATTCTGTGCCAGAGCAGAACCATTCTGTGCCAGAGCAGAACCATTCTGTGCTAAATCAGAACCATTCTGTGCTAAAGCAGAACCATTCTGTGCTAAAGAACCATTCTGTGCCAGAGCAGAACCATTCTGTGCTAAAGAACCATTCTGTGCCAGAGCAGAACCATTCTGTGCTAAATCAGAACCATTCTGTGCTAAAGAACCATTCTGTGCCAGAGCAGAACCATTCTGTGCCAGAGCAGAACCATTCTGTGCCAAAGAACCATTCTGTGCTAAAGAACCATTCTGTGCCAGAGCAGAACCATTCTGTGCTAAATCAGAACCATTCTGTGCTACAGAACCATTCTGTGCCGGGGCAGAGCTGCTCCTGTGCTCCATCAGCAGCCCTGCCAGGGCTCTGCTGGCTGCTCTAAACGCTGCCAGCCCCAGGTTTAGATGGATCTGCCAAATCAGAAATGGAACCTGCAGGGAGAGAGCGCTTCTCTCTCAGAGCAGGGCTGAGACACGAGCCCTGCTGGACGTGTGCCTGCACAGGCAGCCAAGGCCAGAGCAGCCAGAGCAGCCCTGCAGCCCCTGAGCCCTGCAGGCCTCCCCTGCCTGGCCGAGCTCCGCGGGCACAGCTTGGGCTGCCAGGGGGGCTCTGGCAGCCGGGCAGGCGCTAATGGGCTCATCAAAGCCCGGCTCAGCCCGTGGAGGCCAGCCAGGCAGAGATGTGCCCGCTCTGCAGCCAGCCCTCGGTACAGAAACACAGCTTCCTTCAGGCTCCGAGCATCCGGGACCGTCTGCGTGGAAATTATAAATGATGCATCAGCATTTTATCAGCATCGACCGTTTTCCAACGTGTGCTCCTCTCACTGAGATTAAAGATGCTCGTAATTAAAAATGAATCCATCTGCTATACAAAATGGGCAATTTAAATCTTCATGGGATTATTTTGGGTATCATTAGAGGTGTATAAACTCGAGTTGTCTGGGCCTCTGACACTCAGGGAAGAAATGGGCACTGCAAGGTGTAATTTATATCCACTCCAAGACAGGCACTAAAAACAGAAAGCTTTCTTTCTCCGTCTGAGTTCTGGAAGTTATTCCTGCCTGAGCATTACTCATGGTCCCTGTGGTGGTGCTGAAGCTGCCCCTTTCTGGCCAGCCTAGCAGCAAATCTACCTCGATTCCCACTTGCTTTTGTGGTGAGCCATTCAAAGCTCTCCCGGACCCCAGGCACCCGTGCTCACACCCTCCTTCCACCAGGAACCTGCAGCTGCTGCTGCCTCCTGCCCTTCCCCAGGGGAGCTCTTTGGGTGAGGGCAAGTTAAATAACTCTATCATCACAGGTCCAGAATTAAGCCCAGGAAGCAGGAATCAATTTACTTTGACTTTCCTATTAAGTTATATGAAGATTAGTTACAGGATTTTCCCCGGCCTCCATCTGCATCCTGTATCAGCAAAGGGTGGAACTGCTGATATGCAAGTCACAACTATCCTCCTCTTTGATCCACTTAATGAAAGTGAGAAAGTTGCAATTTCCTGCTTTCCATCTTTGGAGGAACGTGGTTACTCAGAGGATTCCTTGAAGCTTGCAGTGTTTTTCCTTATAACTAAATTCTGTTTCTCCTGGATATCTTATTCTTGATCACTGCCAGTGCAAGTTGTTAATACACGTCTGTCCAAAGCATTCTGGACTGACTGAGCTCCACGAGCTTAAATTCTGACATAACTGATAGAAAAACTTTTCTAGAAAACATTTCTTGCTTTCTCCCTCCTCACACAAGAATCTTGTATTTCTGACTGCTGGTGCAAGCACTGGAGTAGCTTCATTTAAACGATGCTTCAAGAATGCTAAAATGGATGAGAAGGTGTCTTCATCAAGGGAATGGGCAGACTCTGCTGAGCTGGAGCCCAGTCTGGGCAGGTTCTGCTGAGCTGGACCCAGCCTGGGCAGGTTCTGCTGAGCTGGAGCCAGCCTGGGCAGGTTCTGCTGAGCTAGACCCAGTCTGGGGCAGGTTCTGCTGAGCTAGACCCAATCTGGGCAGGTTCTGCTGAGCTAGACCCAGTCTGGGGCAGGTTCTGCTGAGCTGGACCCAGTCTGGGACAGACTCTGCTGAGCTGGACCCAGTCTGGGCAGGTTCTGCTGAGCTGGACCCAGCCTGGGCAGGTTCTGCTGAGCTGGACCCAGCCTGGGCAGGTTCTGCTGAGCTGGACCCCGTCTGGGCAGGTTCTGCTGAGCTGGACCCAGCCTGGGCAGGTTCTGCTGAGCTGGACCCAGTCTGGGCAGGTTCTGCTGAGCTGGAGCCCAGTTTGGGGCAGGTTCTGCTGAGCTGGACCCAGCCTGGGCAGGTTCTGCTGAGCTGGACCCCAGTCTGGGCAGGTTCTGCTGAGCTGGACCCAGTCTGGGCAGGTTCTGCTGAGCTGGAGCCCAGTCTGGGCAGGTTCTGCTGAGCTAGACCCAGTCTGGGCAGGTTCTGCTGGGACAGACTCTGCTGAGCTGTCCTGTCACAGGGATCAGCTCCCAGACCCTGCTCTGCCTCTCCCCCTCAGGATAAGAGCACACCCGGAGGGGTGGTGGGTCAGAGGCTGTGCTCAGCTCCTGGGGCTGTTTCCAGCCTGAAGGCTCCTCTCATTCCATGGGCACAGTCCCACCCTCCCCTGAGCTCCCACCCAGCCGGGCTGGCTCCGGAGCAGATCTGCAGGAAAGCTGCCAGCACAAATACTGGAATCCATCCTTCCAGCTGAAAATAAACCAAAAACCCCAGAGCACCACATCTCCTGACAGCCTCCACCTTGCACAGTCTGCTGGCAGGCTGGGAGAAGCCCACTGGAGGGGAGCTGGGGGAGCTGCAGACGGGGAAGGTTCACAGTGCTGTGCTGGGGCTGGCTTTGCACTGTGATTAGGCTCCCTGCCAGCCTGATTCCTTCCCTGTTTCAACTATCTGCAGCTGAGTGATTACATTAATAAACTTCCAGAGCAGACAGCATGCTGAATTCATGCCACTGTTCATGTAGGAAGAGAATGGATGTCTTGAAATACACTTTCTCTTTAAACCCTAGGAAAAGAAAAAGGCAAACCCTGGCCTGATTTTCCCCGAAAGAACCCTTCCTTAGAAACCTCCAGCAGCCTCCTGATTCTCAGCAGGGCTTTTAGGACCGGCAGAATTCCCTCTCAGCTGAACAAAGAAATTTTTCTTTATTTTTAAGGTGGCTGCTAAAGCCCAGCCAGACAGGTGCTGTGCACAAGCTGCAGTAAAGAGGAGCAGCTTTTGGCATTTCCGAGCACTTCCCTCATCCTGGCAATCTCTGGCTGCTTGAACGGGAGCACTCAGCACTGAGTCTGTGCCTGAGTCAGCATTAGTGATGAAATCAGACCTACCTTGTCATTTTGTCACTATCAGACAACAAAGAATAAGCTCTTTTAGTGTTTCATAACATAAGCTCCCCAAATTCCTGGTTTATTCATACAGCCCTTTCTTCTCCCTGTTCCAGTTCCAGCTCATCCTTCCCGGACACAAATCCCACACTGACACAAAAAGCCAGAGCTTTGAGGTGTGTTTGAGAATTCCACTCTCTTTGTAAATGGTTTTAATTGCGGATGATGGAAATAATGGCAGTTGTTTCTCACACCTCTCGGAGTGGGCAGTGGGATATTTCCCTGGTGTTTGCTCGCTGGTTGTGCTGTTGGTGTAAGAGAGGTCTGTCATCAACCCAACAGTGTGGACAGTGATAGCTGAGCACTCCTGGGGGCTTCGCCCCTGAAGCAGCTTTGATGGAAGCACAAAAATCCAGATGCACCTTCCAAATGGCTCTGGGGCACAGAGAGCCCCAGACAGACCAAACCCACAGACAGGACTCAGCCTGCAGGGCCATGGCCAGGAAACCAGCACGAGATTTGTGTGCTCCAGGGAGTGCCTAAAGTGCACTGGAGAGGGGACAGGGATGGACAAAGATGCACAAGGGTCTGTAAGGATGTATAAAGATGGATAAGGGTGCACAAGGGTGTATTAAGGAATATAAGGGTGTCTAAGGGTGTATTAAGGATGTATAAAGACATATAAGGGTGTATAAGGGTGTAAAAATATGTATAAAGATGTATAAGGGTGTCTAAGGGTGTATTAAGGATGTATAAAAGTGTATAAGTGTGGATAAGGGTATATTAAGGATGTATTAAGGATGTATTAGGGTGTATAAGGGTGTAAAAAGATGTATAAGGGTGTATTAAGGATATATTAAGGATGTATTAAGGATGTATAAAGGTGTATAAAGGTGTATAAAGGTGCACAAGGGTGCACAAGGGTGTTTTGGGCACCGAGAGTGTGGAACTGTGTGTGAAATGTGACCCGGGGATGGTTCTGGCCTGCAGGAAGGAGGAAGAGCTCTTACTCTGTGCGTGGACACGTTGCTGCCGTTTACAAAATGCTCCTTCAGCAAACCAGAACCTAATGAATTAGCAGGCATTAAAAATTGATTGTCCCTACGCAGCGTTTCTGAGCTGTATTGATTCATGCTTTCATTCTGCGGGAAGCACCAGGGCCCAGTTAACATCTGGGGGAGGTGAAGGGGTGGGGGGACACAGGGCAGCTCCCTGCGCTCGGGTCCCTTCAGCTGGGGTGAGCAAAGCTCCCAGCAGAGCGGGAGGCTCCTGGCATGCTGCATGTACCCTGGGTCCCATCCTTACCTGGGATTCAAAGCCAGCCCTGCCTGCTCGCCCTGCAGGGGCTCAGACAGGGAACACAGCTGACCTGACAAGCCAGGGCACAAATCTTGTGCCAGAACAAACCATCCACAAGATTTCTGCAGTCATCCCACATAAAAAACCCGGTCGGGCCGCTGGCTGCAGACACAGCCTTATGTCAGGCCCAGTATGACACAAGCACATTTTCCCCAACTACTTAAAGGTTATGTAATGGAGATCTGCAGAGCATTAGCAGTCACATGACAGGCCACGAAGATTCCAAACTGCCACCTACCAAATTTAATTAGCAGGCAGTAAACAAGGGAGCAGGGAGGGAGCACACGCCTGCAGCTGGCAGGGAACGTCCCCAGGGCTCTGGAGCCCAGCACGGGGGCAGGAGGTGGGGAGAACAGACACCCCATGCCAGGAGGGGGAACGGGGAGAGACACAGAGGAGGGAACTGCAGAGCACGGGGCCAGAGCAGCCCTGTAGAGCTGGGGCAGAGACAGCTGAGAGCTGCTTGCCCTGCATCCTGAGCAGCACCAGCTCCCCAACCCTGCCCTAAATCCAGACTAACCCTATACTCAACCCTGACCCTAACCCCAGCCCTAATCCTAACCCTAAAACCAACCCTAGCCCTATAGTCATCCCTGACCCTAACCCCAGGCCTAACCCTCACCCTAAATCCAGCCCTAACCCTATACTCAACCCTGACCCTAATCCCAGCCCTAACCCTATACTCAACCCTAACCCTAACCACAGCCCTAATCCTAACCCTAACCCTAACTCTAACCCCAAACCCAACCCTAAACCTAACCCTAACTCTAATCCCAACCCTAATTCTAACCCCAAACCCAACCCTAACCCTAACCCTAACCCCAACCCTAACTCTAACCTCACCCCCAACCCTAAACTTAACCCCAACCCCAACCCCAAAACCAACCCTAAACCTAACCCGAACACAACCCCAATCCCAACCCTAACCCCAGCCCCAACCCCAACCCCAATCCCAACCCCAATCCCAATCCTAACCCCAGCCCCAGCCCCCCGGCTGTCCCGCCGTGCCCAGCCCCTGCCTGGGGCTCGGTGCCATGTCCCCCAGCACAGATCTGCACCATCCTGCCCGAGGGACACCAGAGAACCCCCCAGGGCAGGGCTCCCCCACGCCCACCCCAACGGGCACCCCGGTGTTCCGCACGGGGGTAACAAGGAGCATTTCCCAGCTCTGTAAGGAGGCACGGGAATATTCAGCTGAAAAGGTAAAGCCCCAGAATAAACTCCCTGTTCTGGAGGAATTTAGCCCTGATGTAGGATTTTTCTAAGCCAACCCTAAAGAAGCTAACCTGTTTTAAGAAAGGCTTATTTTCCTTTCAGCGCTGGCAAGAGGGGGTATAACTGTAATTTTTTGTAATTGTAAATTTTTTCCATCACACATCCAGGGTAAAAACTTTGTGAGGCTGTCTGTAAAAATGATTTATGCTCCTCAGTGAAAGAAAATAAATCAGACTAGTTATGGAAGGAAAGGGGTGCATGTGAGGCTGCCCACCAGCTCAAACCCCGAGGAAGAGGAGCTGGCTGCAGGATGGACTCTGAAGGAAAGCTGGGAAAGGGTTTCTAATTGTCACGAGAGGAGAGCAGGGAGGAGAATCTGTGCCAGGCTGTTATTTCCTCAGTGCCTTCCTCCTGCTCATGGAACAGCCAGCCCTGGGCACAGCACTGCCTGCTGCTCCAGAAACCAAGCCCGTGTGTAACACAAACCTTCATGACAGTTATGTATATTTTAAAAAGCAAAAGTCAAGCCCCCTGTCCCACTCCCTTGTCCTGACACCTGCCCTGTAAATGCTTCCACCAAAGCACGGCCAGCAGCAGGGAATGAGGCTCTTCACTCCAACCTGGACACACCCACCAGCACCACAGGGAAGCCGGCTACCAAACGTTATTCCAGAAACCCCAGAACTGATTCCAGCTCTTCTGGCACTCGGCAATATTCTTCCGTGGATCAACAACACACAATGCAGGCTGTCAAGTGATTTATAAGCAGCATCTAGAAGCCTCTGCTGGGATTCAGCATCCTGATGGAGAAAACAGCATTTGGTCTGAAAATCTCATTTCCCAAGCAGATAAAATAAGTAAAATGTAGTGGAAAGAGTTCATTATTATTCCCATTTACAGAAGGTGAACGGAGCCCAGGAGATGCTAAATGCCTCGCTCAGGGCCACTCACAGAATCCGTGGCAGAGCTGAAGCCCCACTCTGATGTCCTGATCAAGCACCACGAGCACCAGCCAAAGTGTGGAGCCAGGAGCCTTTGGAGCACCCTCAATTCCCCCCAGGATCCCAGCCACAGATGGCTCCGCTGTCACCACTGGTTTACAATGCCTTTAAAATCACCACTGGTTTACAATGGCTTTACAATCACCACTGGCCTTACAATGGCTTTACAATGGCTTTACAATGGCTTTACAGTGGCTTCACAGTCACCATTTGCAGGATGAACACAGCTCCACACATCATTCACCAGGATGGGTGCAGTGAGCAGAGAACCCTCAGCGCCCACTCAGGCTGCAGCCCCCAGCTGCCCCTGGCTGGAGCCCTCTTCTTCCTCACTGAGCTCCCCTGCCCAGAGCCCCTGGCTGGAGCCCTCTTCTTCCTCGCTGAGCTCCCCTGCCCAGAGCCCCTGGCTGGAGCCCTCTTCTTCCTCGCTGAGCTCCCCTGCCCCTGGCAGCCTGGCTGGAGCCCTCTTCTTCCTCGCTGAGCTCCCCTGCCCCTGGCAGCCTGGCTGGAGCTCTTGCCCACCCCGAGCCCCAGCGGGGTCCTGCACCCTGCTTGTGAGGAGCTGCATCCTCCCAGCGCTGTGGCCACACTCCAGTTCTATTTTTATTCATGATATTGGGATATATTTCTCAATTCTAACAGCAAGTGCTGCTGTAACAGAGGAACTGCTGCTGTCAGCAGCTCTCTGTGACAATCCTCATCTGTGCTGGGCTGGCATGTTGCACAGAGCACCAGCAGCACAGTGATCACCAGGGGCACCAGGTGCCGTCCAGAAAATCCAAATTTCAGCTCCTTGTCCTAGGCACAGAGGCTTTCCAAACACCAGAGAGGAGCTGGTGTCTCTACAGCCTGACATCCCCTCAGAATGGGAGACGCAGGCTGTGGCAGGGGGAACAAAGCATTTACACAAAATTCCAGTTTAGTCAGAACCTTTCGCTGAATAATAACCCAAAAATAAGTCCCGGGAGAAAAGTCGTGACTAACAGGAATTTCAGCTGGTGTGACATATTTCGTGGCAGTGATGAGGGCCTGAAAGAGTTTCAGTGGAATGACAAACAGCCTCGACTGTCAAAGCACGCTGCACTCAGCACGAACGCTGAAAGGACAGACATGGCCAGCGAGCTGCTCACCACAGAGCAAAGCCAGCGTGATTTGCAGGTTTGATGCTGATCTGTGGCGGGGCCTTTGACACCCCCTAACAGCCGAGGATGTTAATTACCCCGTGACCACAGGCTGCCGTTCCTCTTGTGGCAGCCCAGGAAGGTCCAGGGTTTGTAACAAGAGCACTCTCGTGCTGTACATTGATTTAAGGCTCAGGCTCACACAGCTGTCCCAAGGGCAGTGGCTGCACACTCGGGTGTGTGACACCTGGCACCTGAACCAGAGACACACCTGTGCAGCTTGGGCAGGTGCAGAAGAACATCCACAGCTTGTACAGGTATGAACATACAGGTATGAATGTATTTATTCTATCCACAGCTTGTACAGGTGTGGATGCACAGGTATGAATATACGGGTATGAATATATTTATTTTATCCACAGCTCGTACAGGTGTGGATGCACAGGTTTGTTTGGCAGATGCAGAATTTCATCCACAGCTTGTGCGGGCATGGGACTGGTCACATCTATAGAGAGATGCTTCGGGTCTCTGAGCTTGCAGCTGCGGTTGACTAAAGCAGCACTTAGCAGCTATTCAGACCATCTTCACGCAGAACTCTGTGGCACTGCCCTGCCCCATATTTTGCCCCACCTCACTTTTCCTACCCCTGAAACCCACGTGCTGTTTTAGAGCTGTAACTCGGTTTTAATTCTAGAAATTTCAGCAGGCTGCCTGTCTCAAAGAGGTGCTCCAGGCAGAGACAGACAGATCCAGCTGGCTGCAGCAGCAGAGCCCCTCTGTCCTCTGCCCCTAGCACGCAGCCAGGCTGTATTTCAGCAGGCTGGGGCCCATTCAGGTACATTCAGGGAAAACCAGGGCTGCTCTCCAGCCTGCAGACAGCACGGCCTCGTCACTGGTTTCATTTAGAGCTGTCTTTCCCCTTTTAAAAAGAAATCAGTCTGCACAGAGCCACTGACCAGGACCATCAGATCAAAAAGGAACAACAGAGAGGCACCTGCAAAATCCCCAAGCTCCTTTCAGGTCCTGGAAGTAGCACAAATGTGTTTCCAAGGCTGTTGCAGCGGCGAGTCCTGGCTGACAGCTGTAATATTTGATCTGAATTACCTCCTTCATTTGTCAGCTGGGCAGACTTGAAAGGCCTGCTCTGATAAAAATGTAACACCTCCGGATCAGAAACGCCAAAACACAGAGTGACTACAGCAACTTCCCTGTCAGTGCCACATACTGCTGGTTTTTATCACGCTGGCTTTGTGGGGATGCTGCTGGGTCTGTGCTTCAGTATTTCATGCCGTTTTCTTAAGGCAGCTCTTCCGTCTTGCCAAGCAATATTCCTTGTTTTTATTTGGATGATAACCACCATGGTATTCTTCCCCTGCCACAGAACACTTGGTGCAATTCCTAATGTTACAACCAGCGGCTTTGAATTTAAGTATTTCCTCAAAATACATCCAATCCCTTAAGAAGCAGACTCTGTGTTTACCAGATGCAGTGCCAAGGCTCACTAACACGTTATTCTGCTGAGTTATTCTGTATACAAACCCTGCATCACCACCTGCACTGGGCAAAACAGCCCAGGCAGCGTTTTACCACTAAAAAACCAGGCGGCAGCAGCTTAAAAAAGAAAAACCAAAGCTGTGATGTGCCCTGAGATTCTCCTCGGCCACAACTGCACTAAGCCCGCGTACAGCTGTAATGTCGACCATCACATCACTCCGGAAAGACACACCCCCGTGCCCAGCGCCACCAGCGTCTCCAGTTTGGGGGAGAGGCCGATGAAGCCCTGCAGTGCCCTGTAGCGCTGAGCACAGCACGCTGCCGCACGCCAGCTCGCCGGTGTTTAGGGCAATGTGCAATAATAAATGCAATTATTGTGTTCTGCGCGCTCGTCCGCAGAGCAGACGCCCCCCAGCCCTGCTGTCCACAGTGTTTCTGTCCGGATCCATCTGCAAATCTCGCCGCTCGGTGGGAGAAGGGTGAGGTGTTTCCCTGCGATTGGTGTGATTTGGCTTCAGCCGCCCGACAAGCGGCACGTACCCGCCCGGGCAGCGGCCGTGCGGAGCAGCGGCCGGGGGTGACTTTGCCGTGACACGACAATCCCCATTCGCAAAGCAAACACATTCTGGGGAGATGCGCCACGCCTGGGGCTGGGGGCAGCGACAGCCACCGCCAGCTCTGCCCACAGACAGCGACACGGAACGGAAACGCGGCCCCCCGACCGGCCAAAATGGCTTTTATTGTATTGGGAACCCTAAAAGCGACTGGGAAATGACATCAGATTAAACATCAGCCGGAGGGGGGATGGAATAATCTAGCAAGAGTTTAATCCCTTTACCTAGCGCTCGTGCACGATGCACATTTTATTATTCAGAGCGGCACCTGGGAGGGAGGATGCAGTGAAGGGCATCGCCGAATTGCTGCAGAATAATAAACTTTGCCTGCCTGCCATAAGAGGGACCGATGCCGGAAGGGGACTGTGCCCCCGCACACGAACACGCATCCCCATCCCATCCCATCCCATCCCGTCCCATCCCGTCCCCAGGGCGCGGGGCAGCCGCGGCCGCTCCCGGGAGCGATCCCCGCGTACCTGCGCTCAGGCGGGGCCGGGGGCGAGCGGGCTCCAGCCGGGGGGAGCGCAGCGGGGCCGGCAGCAGCTCCGGGGCCGGCAGCAGCAGCAGCTCCGGGGGTCGGAGGGGAGCAGAGCGGGGCCGGGCAGGAGCTCCGGGGCCAGGGAGGAGCTCAGGATGTCGACAGCAGCAGCAGCTCCGGGGCCGGCAGCAGCTCCGGGGCCGGCAGCAGCCGCAGCTCCGGTGTCGAGCAGAGCAGAGCGGGGCCGGCAGCAGCAGCAGCTCCGGTGTCGGAGGCAGCAGCTCCGGTGTCGGAGGCAGCAGCAGCAGCAGCTCCGGTGTCGGAGGCAGCAGCTCCGGGGCCGGCAGCAGCCGCAGCTCCGGCGGCGCTCGGTGCCGGCGCTTCACGGGCGCCCCGCGGGCGGGCAGGCGGGGAGCCGAGCGAGCATCATCGCCGTGCACGGCCGCCCCCGAGCCTATGAGGCGGCGGCAGGCTCTCGCAGCCGCCCAAGATGGCTTTCCCGGGGCCGCGGCGCTCACATGGCCCGGGCCCGCAGCGCGCCGGGGCCGCGGGCGCGCCCGGGGAGCTGCGGGCAGAGCCGCGGGCTGCGCTGGCGCAGGATCCGCTGCCGGCTCGGCTCTGGCCTACTGGCACGAACCAATGAACTGTAAATGCGAGCCGCAGGTTTTTTTCCGCCGCCCGGCCTGCCCAATGAAGGCGCAGGAGCGCCGATGCAGAAGGGAATTAAGGCGGATTACCTGGAGCATCCCGGCCGTCCTGCCGCTCCTCTTCCCGGCAAACGGGGGCAAAGCGCTCCCACAGAACTCCCAAGGCGCAACAGCATCTGCCCGGCAGGCAGGGGGAGACGCTGTAAGGGGATACAGGGGATGATTTCCAATAAATCAAATTTTAGAAACCCAGATTCAGTCGTTTTCTCGTTGTGTTTTGCTCCTAGTTTCTCCTGAGCAGAGATGTGACAGAATCTGATCACTTTGGGAGTGCATTCACTACAACGTAACTGAATCCCCCAGGCTGGTGAAGGTTAAGTCATCAAGAAAACATCTGAATTTTATTGAGTGGTATTTCTGTATTTTCCTTTTTGTGTTTTCCAGAGGAAGGAGATAGTGCACTCTCAAGGCACTATTTTATTGGATTCTGCTAAAGTGTCTAGAGAAACACATCCCTCAGTTCAGTGCTGTCTTTCCTACAGTTCCTTTTCAGACACCAGCCTTCCTCCCATGCTTTCACCCACAGGCACAATGAGGAAGAGCAGGAGAATTTTCGGAAAAGTCTGGAATTAACAAAAGAAGGCAGATTTCCCCTCAAGCCCGATGGTTCTCTCTGAAGTTGAAGTGCACGGGGGGTACCCTGCTCTCCAGGAACTGCAGCGCCTGATGCTCCTCTGGAAGGACTCAGGAGCCGTGGAAGAGGCCATTCTCAGAGGGTCTCTCTCAAGTTTTGTGTCACCTGCATGTCCAGCTCACGCTCAGCGTGAACCCCGATGGTCCCTGGCCAGCTGAGGAATCTCTCCCACCTGGCCTTGTCTGGATTTCTGGAGCAGCAGCTCCCAGCCACCCTTCTGTTTGAGCCCCCAGAGCTCCCAAAGCACTGCTCCCACCTGCCTGGAGCACGTTTCTCCTCAGAGTTTGGGGTTAAATCGTGGCCACAGTGTGAGCTGCAGAGCACCTGGCTGCTGCTGAAAACCCTGTCCCTGGCTGTGTGAGTGAAACACCCAGAGCTGAGGTCTGAGATCTGAGACCTGAGACCTGAGACCTGAGATCTGAGATGTGAGCCGGGTGACGTGGCACGGCAGGAGGAACAGATGAGGAGAGCGTTTACAGACAGTCTGTGCTTCCTTCCCTGCAGATCTGCCCTGGCACCATCTAGAAAGACCAGAATCTTCTGAGTGAGAAGTCCAAAATCTCAAAGCAAGGTCCCCAAGACCCCTCTGTGGTGCAGATCCCAGCCCCAGGTGACCTTCCCTGAGATCACTCGTGGCTGCAGCAGGAACAGCAAAACTTGGGCGTTTTCTGAGGGAGAAGCTGCTCCCAGCCAAAGCTCACTCCCAGATTAGATTATGGCTCTGATCATCAGGCAAGGCCCTCTTACTTTTATAACCACTTTGTGCCATAAATGGCTTTCTTTCTTTTTTTTTTTTTTTATTCTAATTTTGGCTAGTCAGATTTCTCCCCTCAGCTGAGCTACATGGCAGCTTCAAACTGAAATGTTCCCTCTGACAGTACCAGCACTGAGCACACCGTGCTCCAGCCCCAGCTCAGATCTGCAGCTCCAGACGTCAGCTGCACCAGAATATTCCTTCTGGCACGCTCTGGGGATCTGCCCTGCCAGGCTGGGGACTGCAGGAACGTGGCTGTTCCTCTGCCTGCATTCGTACAAACAAAACAAAAATGCACCAGGCCAACCTGGCACTTGGAAGTCTGTCAGGTCAGGGTGAGATGGTGTTACTGGAGTGCCACGCTGAGCTCTGCTCCTCCCTTGTCACGGTGGGTTTGGAACGTGAGTGTCTGTGCAGGGGTGTGGCTACACGCAGGGATAAAAGATGTAAATTACCATAAACTTTCTGAAAGCCTGCTTTCAAAAATATGCAAAACTGCATGAGTAAATTTGATTAAGTCATTCTGAAAGTAAAATAGCAAGTAGTTCTTTAAACTACCCGTGCAGACTCACTGCTAGGAAGGTTTTAAAACATATTCTTTATCTCAAGAACATGTTTAGCAATTTGAGTCATAAAAATTTGACATATGCAACTTGTTATGCCACAGCAGACGAGAACTGACATTTTACTGGAGCTGTAAGAAGTTAGGATTTATTACCATAAACATTTCATTATTATTTTGGTAGTTTGTGTGGCCGAATACCAGCATTGAGTGTGTAGCTTGATAATAATTTTTCCTGGCTGCAGTTGTGCTGTTGATGGCTACTGGCATGTAAGAGCACACGTAACACATAGAGCAGCTCTGCTGAGAGCAGAAAGGGAGTCAGAGCTCTGTGTGCCGTGGAATCCCCCAGGACAACCCCCAGAGGATGGCCCTCCCTTGGGACAGACACTCTGGAGCAGGAGGAGAGCAAAACATCTTTCTGTAGGTGATAAGGGCTCCGGGAAATACCATTGCAACTCTGACACTTTTCACGGGCTCCAGTCCTTCTGAACTGCATTTATTCTGAATTGCAATTATTTAAAAGATGTCCTAAGAGCTGGGCAGCCAGTGCATGAACAGCCAGTCCTGCAGGGTGTTGTTTCAGTAAACCAAAGGTGATGAGCCCTCCCTTCCCCAGCTCCATTTTGCATTGGAAAGCCCCTGGAGGAGCCCACCTGTGCTGCCAGGGATGGAGGAGAGCTGGCTCTGGGCTCACCTGTGCTGCCAGGGATGCCCGGGGAGGAAGGAGAGCTGGCTCTGAGCTCACCTGTGCTGCCAGGGATGGAGGAGAGCTGGCTCTGAGCTCACCTGTGCTGCCAGGGATGGAGGAGAGCTGGCTCTGAGCTCACCTGTGCTGCCAGGGATGGAGGAGAGCTGGCTCTGGGCTCACCTGTGCTGCCAGGGATGGAGGAGAGCTGGCTCTGGGCTCACCTGTGCTGCCAGGGATGCCCGGGGAGGAAGGAGAGCTGTCTCTGCAGCCTCAGCAGCTCTGCTGGCAGGGTCTCAGCAGCCCCTCCGTGTGCCCCTGCCCCAGCAGCACGGGCAGTTCTGCATTCCCCTCCTGCCACACACAGGGGGACAGTGACACAGCTCAGGAGCTCCTCTGACCCAGCCAGGGCAGGTGGGACACGAGCTGGGCCCTCGGGAGCTGAATTCATCCCTCTCACGGGGTTTGCTGCTGGGCAGAGGGCTCGGAGATGCTGCTGGCAGGCACAAATCAGTCCAGGACAATGCCAGCAAGAGCTTGGGTAGAAACACAAGGTCCAGGAGTGGCACAGAGCACCCCAAAGTACCAGCTCTTCTCCTCAGGGGAAGCCTCGAGTCTAAACCACAAGTGCTGTGGATTCAGACCCACACGGCTGCACGCAGGACAGCCTGCTGGTGTTTGATGCTGGGTAAATAATTACCTGTTTGGATGAGAAACGGGCAGGTGAATGTTTCGGGTTTAGCACGCCCATCAATAAACTATTTTCACTGTAACCAAAATAATAATACAGTTAAACTATTTAACTGTACCAGCACATTGGATATCAAGAATAGAACGGGGTTTTGACTGCCCTCAGGCCCCCCAGCTGATGCTGGAGCTCCTCGCTGTCCCCTGCAGCAGCTGGATCTGCAGATGGTGCATGCTCTGGGATTGTCTGTTGATTTGTGCAGATGTTGAGACCGAGCATTGACCAAGTGCCTTTCCTGCTCTGGCGGCCGTGTCCTGGTGCTGTTCTGTGATGACAGCAGTGTCACTGATGCCAGTGCCAGGGAAGATGAGGGGTTGACAGCCTGGGAAGGAGAAAACACATTTTTCCTTTTTCATGTCATTCTTGCTAAAGCTTTGTCTGAGGTGAAGAATTTAATTCAAACGCTTTCAAAAATGGTAGCTGAGTGCTTTATTTGAAAATTTCCTTCCTCAGACGTTTCATTCAAGCTGTGAGCGAGTGAGAGCCAGTCTTGCCTGCTCAGTCTCAGGGGTCGGGATGGGGCTGGCAGAAGGAAAAGCTGACAGTTCTTTCCTTCCCTGTCCCTTCCCCGGCCACCCCGCTGGTGGCTCTGGGGACGCCGATGGATTCGCCGCTGGATGGCAACCGAGCGCTGCTGCTCCCGCGCCTCCGACAGCCGTTCGTGCCGGTCCGTGCCGAGCCGATCCGTGCCGAGCCGGTCCGTGCTGAGCCGGTCCGTGCCGAGCCGATCCGTGCCGAGCCGATCCGTGCTGAGCCCGCTGTTCTATCGGAACCGATCCGTGCCGAGCCGGTCCGTGCCGAACCGATCCGTGCCGAGCCGGTCCGTGCTGAGCCCGCTGTTCTATTGGAACCGATCCATGCCGAGCCGGTCCGTGCCGAGACAATCCGTGCCGAGCCGGTCCGTGCTGAGCCCATAGCCCGTTCGTGCCGGTCCGTGCCGAGCCGGTCCGTGCCTGCCCGCGGCTCCTCGCTGCTGCCTCCCGGGCTCTCTCGGGGCCACCGAGCCCTGCCCGGGCTGGGCCCGGGAAGCCGGGGCTGCTCCGGGCCCGGGCTCACCCGGGACAATCCTGTCCGTGCTCCACCGCCAGCGGACATCGGCTCCGGGCCGGCTCGGCGGCTGCGGGCACGGAGGAACAGGAGGAAACGGAAGCAGCGCTTTCTTCCAGCGCTGTGCCGGGCTGCACCTCACTCCTTCCCTTCCCTTCCCTTCCCTTCCCTTCCCTTCCCTTCCCTTCCCTTCCCTTCCCTTCCCTTCCCTTCCCTTCCCTTCCCTTCCCTTCCCTTCCCTTCCCTTCCCTTCCCTTCCCTTCCCTTCCCTTCCCTTCCCTTCCCTTCCCTTCCCTTCCCTTCCCTTCCCTTCCCTTCCCTTCCCTTCCCTTCCCTTCCCTTCCCTTCCCTTCCCTTCCCTTCCCCTCCGGGGCTGCGCTGCCCGGGCCAGCTCAGCCAGGGCAGCTCGGCCCCGTCCAGCAGGGCTGGTGCCTCTCTGCTGTCCCAGGGACACTCTGAGCAGGGCTGGCTCCTCTCTCCAGGCCAGGGATGCTGAGCCTCTCTCCTGCCCCAGGGCTGGTTCCTCTCTCCAGGCCAGGGCTGGCTCCTCTCTCCTGCCCCAGGGCTGGCTCCTCTCTCCAGGCCAGGGCTGGCTCCTCTCTCCAGGCCAGGGCTGGCTCCTCTCTCCTACCCCAGGGCTGGCTCCTCTCTCCAGGCCAGGGCTGGCTCCTCTCTCCAGGCCAGGGCTGGCTCCTCTCTCCTACCCCAGGGCTGGCTCTTCTCTCCAAGCCCAGGGCTGGCTCCTCTCTCCAAGCCCAGGGCTGGTTCCTCTCTCCAGGCCGGGGATGCTGATCCTCTCTCCTGCCCCAGGGCTGGCTCTTCTCTCCAAGCCCAGGGCTGGCTCCTCTCTCCTGGCCAGGGATGCTGATCCTCTCTCCAGGGCTGGCTCCTCTCTCCTGCCCCAGGGCTGGTTCCTCTCTCCTGGCCTGGGATGCTGATCCTCTCTCCTGCCCCAGGGCTGGCTCCTCTCTCCAGGCCAGGGCTGGCTCCTCTCTCCTGCCCCAGGGCTGGCTCTTCTCTCCAAGCCCAGGGCTGGCTCCTCTCTCCAGGCCGGGGATGCTGATCCTCTCTGCTGCCCTGGGAGATGCCCCTGCCCCTCACTCTGGGCTGGCTGCAGGCCCTGGCAGAGCAGCTGCTCTTTCACTTTACATAACGTTTAATCTTGTGTAACCAAGACCGCTCCCACAGGGCAAACAGAGAGGGAGATCTCTTTTTTCCAGGCACACCACCCTTATTTTCATCTTCTCTCTCTCTGGTGAGTCAGGCTGGCTCTGCTCGGGCAGCAGGACAGGCTTCAGTCCCATCTGAGTGTGGGTCTCACATCTGGGGGAAGGAGAACCTGGCACTGCCAAGCAAGAAGGTCTCTTGGGAAAAGGAGCTGGGGTTTGTTCTTTTCTCTGGTCAGATCTCAGAATTATCCAGTCACTGATCATGTACAGCCAATCAGCTCAGCTTTGCTCTTCCTCCTGTGCCCTGCTGCACCGTGCTGTGGCACTGTGAGGGCAGAACTTCTCAGGTTACAGCAGATGTTAATGAAACAGCTCCCCTTCAAGCACAGAAAAGATCTTTTTATGCAATTAAAATGATGCCACATTCACTTTTCTAGTATAAATGGTAGGGAAGTCATCAAGGGCACTTATTTATATCTGTGTAGGATGAAAGAATGCTCAGTGGAAACCCAAGAAAAGCATCCTGGCCCACAGGTCTGAGTCACCCTGCTCAGCACATGCTTGCCTTAGCAATGAACCTGGCTTTGAGGAGGCACAACACAGAAAGCAGAAATGGAATCCAAGCCCAGCCCTGGTGTGGGCTTGTGAGCTCAGCTGGACTGCAGGGCAACTGAGATTCTGCCTTTATTTTCTTCAATCTCACCTGAAGTTTCTGTTATTTAGGGATTAAAAACATAAATATATTGGCTGTGATTTAAAATACATGTCAACACGTGCTGCCTTTTATTGTCCTGTGAGTTTATGTTTTGTTTCTGAGGCTGGTTTGTTCCATGGTTTTATTTGCCTCACATTGGAAGGAAAACCATGCCCAAAAGTCCATTAGGGAGAGCTGCATACATGGGAACTCTGACAAAATCTCTCTATAAATAGCTTCAAAGTCAAGGGAGCACAAGTGTGCCCAGCTGTCAGCCTGGGCTGGGCAGAGCTCTCTCCTGTCCTGCAGACAGGGCAGACCTGGGGCTGCGTGGGGCAGGGCAGGATTGCTGAACCCCAGAACTGAACCCCAGAACTGAACCTCAAAACTGAACCCCAGCACTGAACCCCAGAACTGAACCCCAAAGCTGAACCCCAGAACTGAACCTCAAAACTGAACCTCAAAACTGAACCCCAGAACTGAACCCCAGCACTGAACCCCAGAACTGAACCCCAAAGCTGAACCCCAGAACTGAACCTCAAAACTGAACCTCAAAACTGAACCCCAGAACTGAACCCCTGAACTGAACCTCAAAACTGAACCCCAAAAGTGAACTCCTAAACTGAACCCCAAAAGTGAACCGCAAAACTGAACCCCAAAACTGAACCTCTAAACTGAACCCCAAAAGTGAACCCTTAAACTGAACCTCTAAACTGAACCCCAAAAGTGAACCCCAGAACTGAACCCCAAAATGAACCCCAAAAGTGAACCCCAGAACTGAACCCCTGAACTGAACCTCAAAACTAAACCCCAAAAGTGAACCCCTAAAGTGAACCCCAGAACTGAACCCCAAAAGTGAACCCCAGAACTGAACCCCTAAACTGAACCCCAAAAGTGAACTTCTAAACTGAACCCCAGAACTGAACCCCAAAGCTGAACCCCAGAACTGAACCTCAAAACTGAACCCCAAAAGCGAACCCCAGCACTGAACCCCGAACTCCCCCAGCCCCAGCTCTCCCTGGCACACGTGCCCCTGTCTCCGTGTCCCCGGGCCCTCGGAAAAGCCGCCGTGCAGCCTGGCTGCGGCTCCTGGGTGGCTCTGAAGCCGATTTTGGGTGAACTGTTCTGAGTCCTGCCTTCAGCGGCCGTGAGGGACTGTGCGGATCGGTGGTGAGGAGCAGCTCTGCCCTGCAGGAGCAGCCTAAACGCACCTTCCACACGTAAAGGGATTCATCTAAAACCGGGGTAGCACTCGGAGGGCAGCTCGGGACTGGTTTTAGCGCGGGGACAGGAAGAGGAGCTCAGCGTCCCCTGCAGCAGCTCGGGAGGCAGGGGCAGATCCCCGCGGGAGCTGACTGCACCCTAAACAAACGGCCCTGGATTCTGCCCGTCCTCGCCTCCTGCTGCAGGAGGGCGCTCACAGAAGCCTCTCCCCCGGAGCCCCCACTCTCTGGGCTCTGCTAACCGCGTGCTTGAGGAGAATTGTTTATTTCGGCAGCCCGTGTGAAAGTTTCACTGGCTGCTGAAAGGTTAGTGATGCTCTGAACTTCCCCCACACAAACGAGCTCTTTTTAAAAGCCTCGCATTTGAAAGATGCCCACCACGGCTGCCCAGCTGAAAACAAACTGCAAGGCAAGCTCCAGCTCCAGAGAGGGAAATGCTGACAGAACACCAGAGGAGAAACGAATGCATGGAAATGTTCCAGCGGTGCCTTTACAGAACAGAGCCAGAGCAGCCTCTAAAGGCACAGCTCCATCCCACCTTTCATTTCTTCTGTCCCTCATGCCCCTGCAGAGCCCCAAAGCCCTGCTCCAGCCGAGCGGAGCAGGTGATCCTCATGTGACAAACAACGCCCAGAAAAGGGCCCAGATTCGAGCTTCACACAGCACAAAAATGGGACATTTTCCTAAACAAAAAATGTGCAAAGTAAACATAGAGAAAATTGTATGGCAACACCCTGAATTATTGAACGGCCAGCTATGCAGAACAAACATAATTAAAGGGTCTCATTATCTCCTAAATAATCATTGTAAATAATGCTTTAGATAATTACTTCATTAGCTCCCAAAACACTGGCTTTTATTCTCCTCTGAGATTCTACCCACTAACTCCTCTCTGAATAAATTGCCAAAAGGGAAAATCAAAAGCAGAGCGAGCGTGTGAGCTGGGGATGCAGTGTGCACTTGCATGCACTGATCGGGACCCAGGATGTTTTGAAATGGGTTTTTGCAGCTTCTCAGATGGTGAAAAGCAGTTTGTTGGGATTTTTTGATGAGTGTATTTCTTCCTTCAGCCTGCTGGCTGCTCAGCCAGGCTCCCCTGCTTGCAGCTCTCAGCTGGTGCTGCAGAGGGGACTGGAGCTTAATTGCTCTCGCTGAAACACTTCAGATCAGAGCTGCTCCCTGGACTCAGCTCCAGGCTGCTAGCTGTGCTTAACTCAGAAATCCCAGGGAAGGCCTGCAAGAACACAATTACAATTAATTGTGTTTTCTGAGGGCCCTCCCATCCCACTGAAATTTGCAGCATGGAGTGCACGCAGCTGAGAGGCAGCTCTGGACGGAATGGCTCTGTCTGCCCCACGGCAGCAGTCAGGGGCTCTGCTTTCCACCTTCCCAATGTAAAACCCAGGAATGAATGGAAAGCAGAGCCCAGCCACGGGCCAGCTCCCTCCTGCCCAGCAGCCTGGCTTGGATCAGGGACCAAAGAGCCAGCCTGGCAAGTCCCAGGAGTATCCCAGGAATCTCCCAGGAATGTCCCAGGAGTATCCCAGGAATATCCCAGGAATCTCCCAGGAATCTCCCCACGTTCCCCCAGTGCACCTCACCTGCATCGTGGCCAAGCTCCTGCAGCTGGGTGGGGAGAGCTGCTGGGAAACCTCTGGAACCTCTGCAGGGGAAATGCTGACTGACAGATGAAAGCAATTGCATAAACCTTCAGCAGGCTCCCCCGATGGCAGAAACGCTGCTGAGGGCTGTGCAAGCTCAAAAACCCAAAACCCCTTCAAGAAGAGAAGCAGGAGAGCTCTGTGCAACGCCAGCCAAATCACCAAATCCATGGAGTTCAAAACACCCCACACAAGGACTGAGTGAGCTGCTGCAGGAGCAGCACCTCTGCCCGGGCACTCTCTCAGCTGAGCCACTCAAGCTCAGCCTAACGTGTCCCGATTCCCTTTCAGCTGACAGGACCTGGCACAGCCTGACCCAGCCAAGGGTCACGTTCTCCCAGCAGAACGGACACAGTAAACACCATTTGGTATGCAGAATAATCCAGGTCTCCTTCCTGCTTAGGGCTACGCCTTGGTGGCTGTTTGCATCGTAACTCGCCCGTTTTCTAGGAACTGTTTACCCCAACACTGAAATCCTCCTTTCCCCTGTCTGCAGCACAACGGATTGAAGTGCCAACCACGTTCCTCAGAGCCCCAACACAGCGGTTTTGACAGGTTTTGTCAGTGCTTTCCATTTCTGTGCGCTGCCCTTTGTGAAAACCTTTACTCCACGAGTACTCTGCCCCTCAGCGCCCAGCTGCGAGCGCCTCTCCAGAGCTGCTGCCACTGCCGAAGGCTCGGGGGAGCTCCGGGGCTGCAGCTGGCACCGGGGGACAGCAGAGCCCAGCCCCGCTGCCCTGCACGGTGACAGCTGCTGCCAGGGGTGCCAGGGCTGTTTCCAGGGGTGCCAGGGCTATGCCAGGGGCTCCAGGGCTATGCCAGGGGCTCCAGGGCTGTTTCCAGAGGTGCCAGGGCTGTTTCCAGGAGTTCCAGGGCTGTTTCCAGGGCGGTTTCAGGGGTGCCAGGGCTGTTTCCAGGGGTGCCAGGGCTATGCCGGGGTGCCAGGGCTATTTCCAGGGGCTCCAGGGCTATTTCAGGGGTGCCAGGGCTATTTCAGGGGTGCCAGGGCTGTTTCCAGGGGTGCCAGGGCTATGCCAGGGGCTCCAGAGCTGTTTCCAGGGGTTCCAGGGCTATTTCCAGGGGCTCCAGGGCTATTTCAGGGGTGCCAGGGCTGTTTCCAGAGCTGTTTCCAGCATTTCCAGGGGTGCCAGGGCTATTTCCAGGGGTGCCAGGGCTATTTCAGGGGTTCCAGGGCTGTTTCCAGGGGCTCCAGGGCTGTTTCCAGGGGTGCCAGGGCTATTTCAGGGGTGCCAGGGCTGTTTCCAGGGGTGCCATCCCAGCCCCATGCAGAGAGCACTCACTCAACGCAGCCTTGGTGTTTGCTACCTCAACATTTCTCTAAAAATCCCCCACCATGGGCACAGCTTAATTAACATTTCCCATTGTTTTCTCCACAATTACCTCCACACCTTTTTTGGTAAGAAGCTGCAGAGAAGATGCCACCTCACCCCGTGTTTGATGTAAGCCTGGCTCAAACCCTTCTGGAACATGCCCGGGGCCCCAGGGACACACAGCAGACACAGCAGAGTGGCTGATGAGTTTATTAGTGCATAGGTTAGAGATTTACTCCCCTCCCACCTCCAAACAAAGAGGTTCATGTGAAAAGGTCTGTTTTGCTTTAAAACAAACTCAATGAGGCAGCTGTTCAACAAGAAGTAAAAACTGTGGAGTAGCCTATTCAAATTTCTGGTCTTGATGGGCAGATTACTGCATTACAGAGAAAAAATTCAACATGACAGGATTTTGAGGGTCAGTTTATAACCAGCTGGAAAACAGCAGGAGTGATTTTTCCCCCCATCTAATTCGCATATCTGTATAAATAATATTTACTGATAAAAATCTAGAAAACTACAGAATAAAATATATTTACCTAGAATGAGCATTAAGGCCACCAATCCTTCCTTACTTTGCATGTAAACTTCCTCACAAACATCAGTGAGCATTCTGGACTCAGAGGTAAAAGAAATTTTTGTTCATTGTTGAAGCCGAATTTTTCAAGCGACTTCTTTATGGCTGACTTCTGAAGAGACCAATAATAACAATAACAACAACGGTATTTGGTTTCTTTTTTAAACATGTTTGACATCTGAATAGCTCCAGCATATTCACAGTATACCTGGGCAGCAAAGCAGGAATATCCACACGTGCAAGTGTAAACTTTGCTGGATTTTGTGAAGTCTGAATTCTCACCTGTGAGTAACTTTGATCTCAGACACTTCCAACAAAACCTAAGTTTAAGGATTCTAAACTTGCAGGACTGAGTTACTGCAGTCAACGTGAGAGCTGAGTATCTGAAAACATTATGAGCAGTTTTAGACTATGTTTAAAAAGGCACAAATTACCCTCTCCTCCACTTCTCCTAGAGTGTAAATATATCTACATATCTACATGGATATGCTTAAACAACGAGGAGTCACAAACCCGAGTTACAAATACTTTACACACAGAAATACAAAAATAACCTGTAACGCTAAATGCAGTTATGTGGGTACATCTGCATGCTCTGAAGCCTCCAGCTGGCACTACAACAGGCACGTGCACACCCAAACACTTCATCCTTGTTACAGCCACACGCGTTCCATAACAAATCAGTGTCTTAGTTTGAGTTTCAGGCTCTTCTGGGGCAGTTCATCCCCCTGTGCTGTGCTCACGCATCAACAGCAGCAAACTCCAGAACAAGAAACTTGATTTGGCTTTATGAAGTCATCTCTGTCATGTTCAGGTAAGCAGTAAGGCTAAACTGATCCGTCAGTTTCCTCTGCACAAGAACTACCTGTGAAATTACCTGCCCGAGTGCAAACGCGGCGTTTCAGAGCTGTGTGCTTTTACCAGAAATGTTGCAACTCACTTTTTATTAACCATGAAGGAAGTATTTAAAGCAGTTAACCTTGACAGAAAAAATAAAAAAAAAAAACCTGGCAAGTGTAAAAAAGCTTTTTTTGTTTTTCTTCTCAAGTAACGCACCAGGCAGTTAAAGGAGTAGTCTTTTCAGGATAAGATATTTTAGCACTTGTTGGAGAAAAAGCGTAAGGCTTAAATAGGTTTAAGGTGACTAAATAATTAATACACTTAAACACAAGGCTACATGTCATAAAAATATTCACAAGAGTGCTAACAAAGGCAGCACTGGCAAGGTACTTAAAGTCATGATTAGAGTTGGGTTAGCTATAGGAAAAAAAAGCCAAACACTCAAAACTCAATAGTCTCTCAACTCCCTACTTCCACTGTAACACTGAGATGTGAAAAACCTAAGTTACTGTAGATGAAAACCAAGTTTCAGTCTCACAGGTGTCTAGGTGATGCTGTAAAATCCACACACCCCCTAAGGCATTCTGATCTTCATTTGTGAGTAAACATCAGGAGTGATTTTGCTTTCATTTCTAGCCATTAGTGACAGGTCATCATGGTGGGACAGGTAAGGCATCATCTGTGGAAAGGTTTGGTTTTACTGGAGATGGTTTGGAGTTCCTGAAGGCTGGTAACTCTTGGAATGTGCTTGCTAGGACAGAGTTGTTGCTAGGATAATTCCAAGTATCAGAAGCAATACAGTTACACATATTATTATGAACATCAATTTCTGCAGGGAAGAGAGAGAAAAGTTAAGATTGAAATACTTTGTCAGAGACAGAATTAAATATATTCAGAGCCACAGCAAGACTGACACCCAGGCTGAGTGCTGGGATTCTCCTTCTAAGGAGTAATCACTGCTATGATTTCCTGTTTCTAACACACGTGTAACCACAGTCACAAGACAGAGCCATCTGTGCAACATTTCTCTATTTTCCTTCACAGAATGTTGGTTATTACTCATGCCCAACTTCTGTAAACATTGCTGGGAACAGATGTGGGTCAGCTCTAAGGAGTCGCTCGCTGCCACCCTCCTTGGATAAATATTTGCAGCCTGCTCCAGCCCTCACAGCTGCACCCCAGTGGAATTCACCAGAAGGTCAGTGAGAACACTGAGCAGGCGACGGCTCAGAGGGGCTGCAGGGGTTAAAGTGGAGAGATGCTGCTGTGCAAATGCCTCAGGGGTGACTCTGGGGCAGGTGTTTCTGACTGCAGGGAATGGCACAGGGAATCCTGCCCCCACCCACGACCCAGAGCTGAGAAGAGTCTCCAGCCCCAGCCACAAACCTGGGTGTTAAAGGGTGTTAGTACAGAAATGTGAATTTCTGAGGAGCTGTCTGACGTGGGCCTGCTGCTGGTGCTCTGCGTGCAGCTCGGGGACTGTGCACGCTGCAAGCTGCACTGCTGCTGCAGCCAGGGCAGCGAGCTGCTGAGCTGGCTGAGCACTGTCTGAGCCAGAACTGGCTCTGTACTGCAGCAGAAACACGAACACAAGGAATCCCCTGTGCTGCACACTCTGTTATCTGCCACCGATTCACCCAGGCTAGCATCAATAACCAGTTTCAGGGGAAGGCATCTGAAGATGGGCTCCAAGCCATAACAGACATCTCCTTTTTAAAAACTGCTTAAAACCTCAGAAACCCCCACTGGGTAAAGTCCCAGGGGTGCTCCGTACTCCGGATTGTTGCTGATGAGAACTTTGAGCACAAGAACAGTGACTGCAAGGGCTGGGAGCCAGCCCCGGCTGCTGGGTGCCCTGGGCAGGGTGGCTGTGCGCAGCCACAGCACTCACAGGACCTGCCACAGGTCCTGCAGCACGACACAGCAGGGCCAGCAGGGCACTGCACAGGCTGAAGGGGAGCAGAACAGCACGGAGAAAACGAGAGCCAAATTAGTTGATTAGTTACTTACTGCCACAGTGGCAGGAAGCCATGCATGCTGAGGTTATCCAAGCATCACCGAATACCCACAGACAAACCAATTATCAGAGCTACTATGGCAATCAACACCACTGACACAATGACAATTATCACCATTTTCTGTCAAAAAAACAAGCGATGGTAAATATTAAGCACATCAACACTTGCATTTACGTTCAATTTTTCAAGTAGCTTTTAGATCCACAAGCACTGTTATTAAAGCCTCGTGTATTCTTAAATTGAGATTAATTTCTGTATAATCTTGCAAATGTAAGGATTAAGGTTTTTGAACAGGTAAACTCGTGATTAATGCCTGTTCAGTTATCAGAGATGATACAAGCCCCGTTTACACAGACATTAAGTGGGCTCTTCGAACACTTCTGAAAAGGGCTTTTGTGAGGGATCAGGGGTGTTATCTCTGTGTAGATCTCTATCTACAGAAAATGAATTATTCCCTCAAATCCAGCTCACCAGAACGAGCCGCACCCAACTGCACAGCACATCAGAAGGGAAATTGGAATGCAAAAATAAACTACTTAGTAGTCTGATATCAGAATATATTATTTGGTGTCTGATGGGAAGAAAGATACTGAAACAAAGCAAGCGCCCTGGAAAGTGCCAGAACCTTGCTTTGAACTCAAGCCCTCCACAAATTCAGTGTCACGGCACAATGCCACACCCTTTCCAGAGGGAAGATCCCCCCAATTTATCTGCGAAATTAAAAATCAAAGCACAATTTTTTAAAAATAAGCCTATTCAGCAAAAGCACTTTTATTTTTTCTGCTAGCAAATGGATTTTATAGCCTTAAATTTAAGTAAGTTCATTTGTGATAAACAGCCAGAAACTATTAAGGTTATTTAGAATCTGAATGACTTAATGCATTGTGAAAGCTGATGAGAAAAAGATGGGAATTTATCCACTGGAATAATACAAAAGTTCTTCTTTTGGGGTTTCTGCACTCTGTAATGGCAGCTCTGAGTGGAGCACTGTGAGCAGACCCTCAGCTGGGCACGAGCTGCTGATCTGTTCCCACAGGCCCAGTGCCTGTGCTCTGCTGCTGGTACAGATCTGCAGCACCAGCTGCAGCAGAGTCAGGCACAGGGGAGATGTTGCTGAGCTAAACTAAAGCAGCGCCGAGCGCAATCACAGAGAGACAACATACCCTGCGTGCCTTGCTCTGGTATTTCACTGCCTTTTTTGTCTCTTCTTTCGCATGCTCCACATAATCTGTCGCGTTCATCACGTTCTTTTCTATGTTGTTGATCATTTCTCCCTGAAAACGAGATTTTGAGGGAAAGCCAGGTTACTGCAATGCACGGATCTCTGTTTAATGGCTCCAGAACATCAAGAACACTTCCACAATCAATGATGCACACACTGGGGATGGCATTTAGTCTGCTTTGGCATGTGGAGGGAAAAGGGAACGAGAAGCAAGGGCTCCAGCTCTGAGCAAACCAGGGATGTTCAGGAGCAGGGCAGCGAGCTGCTCCTCGTGCAGGAACAAGGAGCGAGCCCCTGCAGACATGCCTGGTGTGGAGGCGCTCCAGCAGCCACAGCTGAGTGGCACACGGGGACCACAAAGCCCTGGAGTGGCTGCAGGGGGACAGGACACACGCTCCCTGCCTCCACACAAGGTCCTGCAGCTGTCTAACTCACACACGTGAGCTCCCAGAGCTCAGGGATGGGTGCCAGGGCATGACAAACTCAAATTCACCATGAGGAATGGCGTTTGGCAGTGGAATGGAGGATGGTGAAAGGTGACAGCAAGTCTGTTACCTGTGTCTCTGTCCATCAGAAGACATAATAAGCAGCAGTAAACAGCAAAGCATTACAGAATGATGCACAAGTAACTTCTGCTCGTGTGTAATTCAAAAGAAACCTGCTACCACGTTCTCTTGGCTGAATATTTAACATGAAAGCAACAAAGGACTTCTGGAACAAACCCAATTACCAAAACCAGGCAAGTTCCTCTAACTTGCTTCTCAGGCAAGTTTCTCTTCTAACACCATTCTTTTCCCTTTCCTGCAGAAGTCAAACCATTTTAAGATTGAGGTTAAGAACACTTCTGTGGGATAATTGGTATTGAAAGACTAAAAGTAGAACAGATTTATGTAGGTGCCAAGACGAAGCTCATGAGTACAAGAGATGGCTTGAGGGAACGTCAGGCCCTTCACATCCATGCTGGTGAGCACAGAACTGCACTTCTGCACGAAGTGCACGGTGCACACAGCCCTGCTGACACACCTGCACTCCATGGTGCCTGAGAATCCGAAATCCCCAAGGAATTAACTGTTCCACAAGGCAGCTTTTCTTACTTAAACATGCCCAAAGGTGTTCCAGCGTATTGCAATTAATCATATTGGAGAAAATACTAAATATACTGCCTGCAAGGCAAGTCTGCGCTCAGCTATTGAAAGCATAAGGACACTGAGATGGTCAATTTGTCCACGGGAACCTCCAGGGATTAATTTCCATGTATTTTAACCACAGATTCACTCTAAACCTGCACTGTCTGAATGTAACCCACTGCCATGCCCATGGCAAAGGGCAGAGTGAGGCAGCCCAGCCACGGGTGTGCCTGAGCAGCCCCAGGTACCTGAGTCTCCACAAACATGGCCATGTCCATGAACATCTCGTGCAGCTCCCGGATGCTGGACTCCAGCTTCATGATGTCCTTGTGGCGGGACTCGATCTCGTTCAGGGCTTGCCGGGTGATCTGCGAGTCTGAAATGATCTTGGGGACAAAGGGAGGGGACAGGGACACGCCTGAGTGCCAGCGCCCTCCCAGGAGCAGGCAGCAGGGCAGGGAGAGGAAATGGGCCAGGAATACATACATCAGAGGTGAAAATGGAAGGATTGCCACTCTCCAACATCTCCTCCAGCTCCTCATCAGTGGTGGTCTTCCCAGCTAGGATAAAAACAGCAATTAGCATGAGAGGCTAATGACAGATTTGAAAAGCACACGAAAAGCAAGATTTTCTTGTAATTTGTCAGTTCCCCTGTTTGCATTCCCTGTTTCAGCAATGTATATATTAATTTCTATAGAACACATTTAAGAAAGGACTAATTTCAGGCACTTTTTAGACACTTTCCAATACTGTGCTTCAAAGTGAAGTCAGGAAGCTTTCTAAATACTCCTAATAATGGACTGGAAGTAAGTCGTATGTGAGTCAGTCAACAAATGAGTAAAGCACATGTAACAGCAGCAGTGATTTTGTGCCAGGTGAAGTGTCCTTGTAGACAAAAACAGAACCACATAAAAAGAGCTGTTATCCTGTTAGGCATGTTAATTTTGGAATGGCTTTTAATAACACTTGCTGTTTCAGAATGCAGCTTTTCTTGATGCTTCATTTAAAGCTGCAACATTGGAAGTAAATGAAGCAAAGGAAAAAAGACGATTTCTTTAATAATTTTCAATCCAAAGGAAATTATTGAGTTTTCTCTCTTTTCTTTACAGCTGTTCTAGAAAGAGTAATAACAAGGAGTTTGTGCCACGCAGTAAAACTGATTCTTTCCTCTCACAGCCTGGGAGATGCTGTCCAGGATCTCTGAAGCTTTGTACACGAGTGAATGAGGAACAGGGGGCTGTCACTACAGGACACGAAAGAGCACCAACGCTCACTGCTGCTCTCAGGGTGAAGGGAAAAGTTTATTTCCTGACTCCAACATTCATAGATTTCCAAAAGTGACAGTGGATTGGAGGGTGACAGTGCCACCTCTCCAATGACACTGGACGAACCACCAGCCCATCAAATGTCTCCTCCTCCATAAAGGAATGCAAACCAAGGAGTTATCTACAGAAATTGTGTGAGAAAGTGCCTTACAAGAATGTAAACAGCAGAAAGCTCAGAAAATCTTAAAAAATCAGGGCGACAGGGGGCAGTGACAGGGAGGGACTGGTGGGTCTGGGAGCAGGGGGTCACTCACTGATCTCCAGCTGCCTCTGGATGCGGCCCTTGCTGCGCTCCCGGAACAGCGTCTGCGTCTCGTTGTACTCCGTCATCACCTCCACAAACTTGTGTGCCAGCACCGAGTGCTGCAGGGACAGCAGGACAGCGTGGGACAGGGACAGCACGGGGACAGGGGTGAGACAGGGACAGCACGGGGACAGGGCATCAGGGAGGGACAGACACGGGGACAGGGCATCAGGGAGGAACAGCAGGGACAGACAGGGACAGACATGGGGACAGGGAATCAGGGAGGGACAGACACAGGGACAGGGGCATCAGGGAGGGACAGCAGGACAGGGGTGAGACAGGGACAGGGGCATCAGGGAGGGACAGACACAGGGACAGGGGTGAAAGAGGGACAGCAGGATAGGGGTGAAACAGGGACAGACACGGGGACAGGGGCATCAGGGAGGGACAAACAGGGACAGACATGGGGACAGGACATCAGGGAGGGACAGATGGGGCAGACAGGGGCAGACAGGGGTGTCAGACAGGGACAGATGGGGCAGACAGGGGTGTCAGACAGGGACAGATGGGGCAGTGAGGGGCAGACAGGGGTGTCAGAAAGGGCCGTTTCTGTCACACAGCGACAGCTCTGCACTACAACTCACAGTGGCACTCAGAGCCCAAGAAAGCAGCACCGAGCTCTGAAATGAGCTCAGAACAGCTGAGCTCCTCCTCCGCCAGGACCCCCTGCCTTTCCTCCAGCTGAAGGGAGCCTACCTGTGTTTTCCTGATCCTCAGGTCCACTGACGTCCGATTGGCATTTTCACCCTGATCAAAGCTCTGCTCAATCGCTGAGAGCAGCACAAGAGCACAGAGTCAGTGTCAGCTATTTTACAGCTCAATTACTTTGTAAATGTTATTATTGCTTTTTAAAGGCACAAGTTCCACAGAGACGTGTAACATTTCAGGGGACAGGGGGGGCATATATAAGTAAAGTTTTAAAATAATTTTGGTAATTGGTAGAGATCTTTAAACACAGTAACTGCTGCAATCATACTCTTAACAGAGTCACACTACTGTCCATTACACTGGAACAATTTTAAAAGGAGTCATTTTGCAGTTAATCTTCTTCCAAAATACCATCTCCCCAAAAAGCACTTGAGTTGCAGAAGACATTTCTATATGGAGGAATTACTTTGCATTGTCATTTTCTGGGTTATTTCTGAAAGCAAGGAGTTCCACTTGTCCTCACAACTTACCCTTTAACCTGGCCCGGATTTTATTAGCAATCTTCTTGATTTCCTCATTTAGTTCTTCAAGTTCTTCCTTTGTTCCTTTAAAAAATATAGTTTTGGAACAGTTAATGATTGATTGCAGTAAGTCAGCGAGTCTATGAATCCACCTTGTAATCTCAGAATTTCATTCAGTACCACCATGCAGAGCTGAAGTTTATTATCCTCCGGAGTGCTTTAAATACTGTTTTTACAACAGCACCCATCTTATGACAGGCTTCCACCTGGGCAATGTTATTATTGGTTATTATTTGTTGGATATTATTTATTGGATATTATATTATATGGTTATTATCACCAAATCTTCAACTGAACCAGTGACAAACAGTTTTTCTAACACCTTCAGGGTAATGTTAATTTGCCAGTCGAAAGCTGAATGCTCCTGAGCTGTAAGTGGTGACACCACAGATTCCTGTCCCCTTTTCTGTGTGCTGTGACCCCTCTGTGCACTGCTTTAATGCAGGGACACGCCTGTGCCAGCGGCACGGTGACACTGGGAGGGCTGCCCCCAGAGAGCTGTGCACATCCCCAGAACACACCCTGCTCGCAGGGCTGCCACGGAACAGCCAGCTGAGCCCCGGGTTACCTGAGAGCCTGAAAAAGCAGCCTGCAAAATCAGCCGTGGGACTGCAAACACACACCAAGGAAAACGGGACGGGATAAAACGACTCCCCAAGCTCAGCTTCCACCACCGAGACGCAGTCACAGGATGAACGGCCAGCCAGCATTGCAACACTCACACAAAAGCACCTCAGCATCTTCTGTTCCCCTTTCTCTGAGCCCTGCCCGGAGCCAGCAGGGGCTGAGCAGGGACCACGCTCTGGGCAGGGCTCTGAACTTCCCAGTTCTGTGCTGGGAAAGCACAGCTGCACTTCCAGCCTGGGGGAAGCCTCTGAAAATAGGGCTGCACGTGGAACTGCAGGAGCTGAGCAGCAGCTGGCCCTGGTGCCACGCAGGACCCCGGCCCCACGCAGGAATAAAGATCTGACAGCACAAACTTCAGCTGACAGCTCCAACACTTGCACAGGCTGCAAGAAACGTAAGTAACCTCTCTGCTTCTGAAGGAAAACACCCACATTAAACTGAGTTTTGGTCTAGGAAAGGCTGGGATGATGCAAGAAATATTCTGAGCACACAGTTTTTCAAATGAGACTTAAAAAGGGTCAAAATAAACAAATGAAAGTATTAATTCAAAGTTAAAAATGAAAATGTTTACTTAGTGTTACATTTTGCATTCTGAACTCCTGAAGTTCTACTCCTATGGACAGCTAAAATAAGCAAACAATATTTCAGAATATCTAGCCACACTTATGTGACATCTTAAAAATTATTACTCACTTCCTTCAGGATTTGGTGCTGACAGGATAATGCTGTGCTGCTTCTTCACTTCTTCCACATTTTGTGCTATTTTTGCTATGTTATTTCTAATTTCCTCAACCTAGAGGAAGAGAAATATGGCAAAGAAGATGTTAGAATAATTTAGGGCAAATATTTTTTAAAAACCCCTGCTAATAAAACCCAAACTCTTTCATCTGTAAGTAGCACAGAAAGAAATCCCAGCAGAAATGTCAACATTTAAACAGCCTGTAATTACTTTTTTAAACTAAAACCCGGTATTGGTAATAGCAAATATATTCTGAATGGCCAAAAACTTAAGTGCTAATGTTCCTAATAAACAACTATTTTAAAATTTCATTAGCAAATTTCTTGTTGACAGGGAATTAAAAACATTTCTCTGCAATAAACACAGAAGATACCCTGAAATAAACTAACAGAGCATTACCAAGGCGTGTTTTGGCACACAATCACTGACCATACTGGGGTATGATGGGGTAGATGAATTGTTAAACCTCACTACGGAAATGAAAAGGCACAGAGAAGAATCAGTCTTCAATCCAGGGTGAATGCTGGAACTTTACCTGTTGGAAGAAGTCATCCATGAAATGGTCTTTCTCGATGATAACTGTCTCCCCATCTTCATTTCCTTTATACTGCAAAAGACAGCAAACAGCAGCCCGTGAGAGCCAGCCCCCGTGGGGACAGCACAGCCCTGCCCCGCTGCTGCAGGACACATTCCCATGGCTGGCACAGCCAGGGCAGCTGCCCTCTGCCGAGGGCTCTAATCTAAAAGCAAATAAGCAGAGAGGCCCCAGAAGCCAAGAGAGTCCTGGAGAGCAGGGAGAAAGCCAGCTCTGCCCCGCTCGCCAGCCCAGCGCACAGAGCTCAGCTTCTCCCACAGCAACAGACACGATCCACGTGCTCATTGAAGGGAAAGAGTTCAAGCTTCTCTTCCTCCGTTCCCTCCGTGGAGCACGGGCTGTTTGAAGTGCAGGGGGCCACAATGAGAACAAAACGCTACCCTTAACACACAGTCAACAGGTTATCTGTTAGGAGAAAACAAACTACAAGATATTGTCATCGAGGGACTTTCATTACAAGACAGCTTGCTTTTCTTACAAGGCCATCTGATCTTCCAACACCCACTCTCTGCTCCTAACCTCTGATCCTATTACCCACCAAGTTTAGTTCTGGTTTTCTTAAATTACGTGAGATACTTGTTTGCATGACAATTCTGCAATTTAATCCCGTGTCAAACACTATTATCTTATAAAGAAGTTACTGTCATTAGGAAAGGCTAGGAGTGCCCCAAACCCTCAGGGAGAAGTCACAGACTTGGTGCCAGCTCCTCTCCTGCAAACTCGGGGAATGCACAAAGCCCTGGGGCAGAACCCAGCCGGGTTTTGCTCAGGGGAAATAAAGATGCCCCAGGAGAAATACAGGAAGGAGATGTCACTGCCCTCCTGGGCCAGCACTCGGGGCTGGCTGTCACTGAGCACTGGGTAAGTTACTCCTTTTGGGGAGATAAGGCCAGAACTCACATTATCTGTCCTTGCAGATTGCCATCAATTAACAGCCTTGCTCAACGCACACAAGGGAGGAAGTCTGTGCCCCAAGGAAGCCACCCACAACTTTACCTTTCCCAAGACTGCCCTGTACCAAGCCACAAGCTCCAAGTTAATGTTTAAGAAGGAGCTACATTTTAAAGACATTTAATTTCATTATCTATGCAAAAGAACTACCTATGTTTATATTTACTGAGTAAAGGATCATTTTTCTGCTTGCTCATAACTGCATCCTATATTTAGCTATTTGAACTAAAAATAATGAAGATACCATCCACTAAGGGATTCAGAATGTCAGCTTTCAGTTCGATCAGATCTCAGTGAACTGTGTAACACCTGAGTGAATGCTGGATGAATGAAGGACTGCAATGTGACTCAGGAATCTGCCTGGAGATGCTCAGCTGGGAGGCAGCTGACCATGACTCCCCAGCCCACAGCCTGTGCCATGTGTATTTCACTGTCCTGCCTGGTCGCAGTGATTCCACTGACAGGTCCATTTGGTCAAGGATTTATGGACAGCCTAGCTCAGTCACCAGCACTTGAGACACCTGAGAAGTCTGTCAGCCTCTGTTCTCTGCATTCTAAATCATCTCTTACCGAAAGCACAGCTCATCTGCTGACTCTCTTAGGCTGATGTGCTTTTGTGCCTCTTTAGACGAGCACAGCACTGACCAAGAACTCACTTTTATCAGAGTTTAGCAGAAACACACTGCCCTGCCTGGACTTCACCTCCCCAGTACAAGCAGTATCACAAAAAGCTGATAAAGAGTTTCACGTCAATGCCAAGAGCAATCTAATAAAGTCTGTTTGCAGCTCATACCTTGACCTTGGGACTCAGAGTCTGGGACTCGCAGCTCCATAAACATTCAGAGACTGTAAAGCACATCCAGCCCCGCCAGGGCTTGTGCTGCTGAGGCTGGGACAGGGTTAACTCTGTCCCCAGCAGTGGCACGGGCTGTGTTTGGGATTTGTGCTGGATCAGGGCTGGTGACACAGGACCCAGGGCTGGTGACACAGGGACCCAGGGCTGGTGACACAGGGACCCAGCTGGACCAGGGCTGGTGACACAGGGATGTTTCAGCTCCAGACCTACAGAGGCAGGGCCTTTTCTGCTGCCCTCCAAGGGGCTGGGGAGCACAGGCGGCAGCAGCAGTTCCCAGGTGACCCAAGGGACATTGCAGGGCACGTGGCATTATGCTCAGTGCGTGAAGCTGAAGCAGGAAGGAGGGGGGCACCTTTAGCCTTCAGGCATTTTGTCCACTGTTATGTGTGACAGCTCTGCTTTTCTGCAGACCCTGCCTGCCCAGTGGAAGTAGGAAGGAAATCCTCTTCCTGCTGTGCCCACATGTAGCTTTTACTTTACCAATTAAACTGCCTTTATTCTCAATCCTTGAGTTCCCTCACTTCTGGAATTCTGCCCCATCCCACCGGGGCGAGCGAGGGAGCTCTCGCTGCCAGCAGGGTTAAACTGCAGAAATTCTCACCAGGTCATTTCTCAGCTCCAAGCAGAAGCTATGCTGATGGTTTATGAAGCTGCTGTCACTTCCACTACCTGACAGAACTGCAGAAATAACTCAGGCTGGAGATGTCTTTGTAATTACTGACCTTTGGAACTGGAAACAGCTTTTGCCTGAAAAACATGACTCTTACTTGCCCTTGAAATTCCGTTCAAGGTTAGCAGTTTCTCAGAGCAGATCACACACATTCCTGTGAAAGCTGCAAGGACCACAGCTGACCATTCATTATCCCGGGGAGCCAGCCCCAGGAGTCCTTACACAGAGTTCCAGCCTCTCCTCTCAGCATCCCTGTGTCCAGAAACCCTTCTGCAGCCAGCAGGCAAGGAGGGCTTGCAGAGGGCCGGGAGAGCTGAGGCAGCTGGGGCAGGTCAATCATTAACGTGCCTTTAGCAGCAGCGCTGTACCAGCCCAGCAAAGCACCTCGCACGGCCACCGAGGGCACAGGGCTCATCCTCAGCAGTCACACCTGACCCAGGCAAACACGACAGCCGTGCTCTCCTGCTGCTGCGAAGCTTCACTCTGGGCTTGTTTCTGTACCACCACTTCCAGCAATCCCAACCTCTGTGACTGCGGCTGTCACCCACTTCTAACTATCCCAACCTCTGTGACTGCAGCTGTCACCCACTTCTAACTATCCAAACCTCTGTGACTGCGGCTGTCACCCACTTCTAACTATCCCAACCTCTGTGACTGTGGCTGTCACCCACTTCTAACTATCCCAGCCTCTGTGACTGCAGCTGTCACCTGCTCCTGAGCAGTCCTGAACTCAGGCAAACACGACAGCCGTGCTCTCCTGTTGCTGCAAAGCTTCACTCTGGGCTTGTTTCTGTACACCCACTTCCAGCAATCCAAACCTCTGTGACTGCGGCTGTCACCCACTTCTAACTATCCCAACCTCTGTGACTGAGGTGTTTCACCTGCTCCTGAACAGTCCTGAACTCAGATTAAAAAAAAAACAGCCATGTTCTCCTGCTGCAAAGCCTCACTTGGTGCTTGTTTCCAAACCACCCACTTCTAACAGTGCTAACCTCTGTGACTGAGGCGTTTCACCTGCTCCTGAACACTCCTGAACTCAGGCAGAAACAACAGCCGTGCTCTCCTGCTGCTGCAAAGCCTCACTTGGTGCTTGTTTCCAAACCACCCAGTTCTAGCAACCCGAACCTCTGTGGCTGAGGCTGTCACCTGCTCCTGAACAGCTCTGGGGGCACCGAGTGCCTGGCCAAGAAAGTGTTTAGGAAAAATCAATGCACTTCTGCCCGAGTTACAGGTCCTGCTTAAAACAAGCTGCAGTCAAATATGAACTTGTAGATTGCTACGTACTACTCATTTTTCAAATATGAACTTGGTATGTACAACTCATTTTTCAAACATTTCACGTAACAGACCTTCGTTAACGCTCACAGGTAAAGAAATACAAAAATCAAGTACTTTAAATGATTCACCTATCAAGCATGAAAAACGGACTCCAGCAGACAGGTCTGCATCCACTTCAGCATGTCACAAGGGGGAAATTTTGGAGCCATGTGGACAACGCAGCCCAAACCTGAGATCTAAACCAGCACTCTGCTTGAGCAGAGGTTTATGTCTTCTGAAATGGCAGAACAGCAAAAAGGAAGTATGAATAGGTTTTATTACCAGGCTTTTAAAGGCTGCCTGTCTGTAATAGCTGAAGTTGGCTAAACGTGCTCAGCTGGAGGCTGAACATGGTCTGCAGAGCTCTCTGAGAGCCCTTTCAGATGGAGCTCATCTGGGCACAGCAAACCACGCAAGGCTGGGAGCACATCCTGCAATCGTGGCTATGCACCACTCACTCTCTTATTCCCTAAACGCCTGCTATAAACCACTGCTGAAAGCACTGTATTGGGCCACAGAACCTTTCAATCTTACACTTATTTGTGCTCAAAATAACTAAAACCAGTCTGGAATTTGCTCAATTGTCCCATTAATTGTATTAAAAGACAATTCAAACAGCTTAAAGAGGTTAATTTAGGCCTGCTTAGAGTAATTTAGAAATGACATTAAAATAACCCCCTGAAGTTGAACAAATACATTTATGGTTGCTGTCTTCTCAAAAAGCACATAGCTTACAAAACTCCTCTGAGCCAGGAAAACAGGAGGAAGCAGCATTATCTGAAGGCTATATAATCTGCATGTCATCAACCACTTCTTTCTCCAGCAACTGTTTAACAGCCTAAACACAGTGCACTAACAAAAATATCTGACAGTTAAACATAATATTAACAAAATATCTGACACTGTTGTGTCAACGGACCACAAGCACTGATAGGCAGCATTTCTCCCTCTTCCCCATAATGATCTAGGAAAAACTAACAACAGAAAGCTTTGCCTGCTGCCCAGTAAAATGCAGGAACACAGAAATGGGGAGATGGGAAAGGAGCGTTTCTGCTGACGGCAGCGGTGTGCTCAGTAAAACAGGCCAGAGCACTGGGCTCTCCGGGACCCCTGTGTGCCAGGGAGGGTCTGGGGGCTGCAGGGAGCTGACCCACCTCACACCGCTGGGGCACGACCAGAGGAAACAATGAACCCTCATGGCAAGGGAAAGAGGCAAGGCACAGCTGTTCCTGGAGACTTTGCAGGCCTGTTGGAAAACCACAATGCCCATGCTCCACTCTTAAAGATTAGCCAAATGCAATACAGCGAAACTACATGAATAAACCTAAACACTTAGGAGAACAGGCAAGCAAGAGTTAACACATCGTTCCTTTGGATTCGCTCTTCCTTTTCAGAGCATCTCATCCACCTGTCAAGCATCTCTGCTCAAAGCGTTCATCCTATGAAAGGAAAACCACAAAATCACTATGCTTTTGGTATTTCAGATAAAGATGTAAGATGGAAGCTGCTGCTTCAATGAGCTGCCCATGGAAATGGGAACATCCATCTCCCTTGGATCCACAAAACTTCAGGTCAACTACACACCTCTAATTGTGATGAAACATAGACTAGATCCTCAGTAACTTTAACCTTCATTTAATGTTGAAGTATTTTCTTCACTGGAAGAAAATGTTTAAGTCTCCAAGCTGTCTATTAATTCTGCAGTGGGAATGACATTGATGAACACGTGAAGCACTTCAGCAATACTGGCCGAGAGATGTTTAAAGAGCAGCCCACTGCAGTGATGTTTTCAGATGTCAAATACTAAAGCTGCCTTAAGAATTCCTCTGTTCAGCTGCATTACACACTTTTAACCCTGTCAATGGCGGGTGTGGCAGGGTGTGGACTGGTTTCCTCCATTTATGAAAACACAGAACAGGATTAAGTCTGCGGGTATAGAATTATAAATATAGAGCAAATTTGGATCACTACTGGTTGCTTCCTCTATCTGGGAAGTGTACACCAGCACTGAAATCTGGCATGTGTTCCCACAACCTGGAAAGGGAACAGCTATGCCTGAAAGAAATGGCACTGGTTTTTTGGCATGACTCCAAAACATCATTCCTGGTAGAGAAACTGAAATTTAATAATCCCAAAACTTTTCCAATGCCTATTCATCCTTTCAGAGAGAAAGACAAAAAGACTGGTAATTCCATCACTAGAGATGGAGCTTCCAAAATGTATTTTATGGTCCAGAAGATGGAAGAGCCCCAGACCTGAATGCAGCTCAACACAGCCCAACTTCCACACATACGAGCAGTACTGGAACTATCACAGGAACTCCTGTGTGTGCGCTCCATTTCCATTCCCTTCCAGGAAAATAACAAAACAAAACCCTGAAATATCCTTTTATTTTACCCAAGTCATATCCTGTCGCAGACAGACGGACGGTGCCTGTCCCCAGACTCTCCCTTCTTTTTTAGGACACAGTTTCCAAAGCACAAGCAGCGGAAAGGAAAAGAGCGTATAAACAGCGGCAGCTACCATTTTGTAAACACGCGGAAAACGGGGCTGGCATTGCAGAGCGCTTTCCTGCCGCATCACGGCCCGAGAGCCGCCGGGCGGACAAACCGACCCCGCCGCGGCCGGGGCGGCTCCGGCGCCGAGTCCCCGGCGAATCCAGCGGGATCCCCGGGGAATCCAGCGGGATCCAGCGGAACCGCGGACTCCAGAGCCGCCCCGGGCGCTCCGCAGCGGAGCCCGGCGCGCCGCAGACACCGCGGAGGGCGGCCCGGCCGCCGCAGGCCCGGGGGTTCCCGGCGGAGCGGGGCCCTCCCGGCCCCGGCAGCGGCGCCCCCGCCCCGCCCGCTCCCCGCGCCCCGCCGCACCTCCGCCAGGTCGGCCAGCCGGTCCTTCATCCCCGCGGCGGCCCCGCGGCGCCCGCCGCCCGCCCTCCGCGCCGCTGCCCTGCGCGGGCCCGCCCGCCGCGCACGCTCGGCCCGCCGCCCGCGGCCCGCCCGCCGCCAGGGGCCCGCCCGCCGCCGTGACGTGAGGGGACGGAGGGCGGGCACGGAACGGGGGAACGGGGCACGGAGAGCGGGGAGCGGGCCGGGGAGCGGCAACGGCGGAACAGGGCACGGAGAGCCGGGAGTGGGCACGGCAACGGGGGAACAGGGCCCGGAGAGCAGGGAGCGGGCCGGGGACCGGGGAGCGGGGAGCGAGCACGGCGAAATGGGCACGATTGAATGGGCACCACGGAGCGGGCACGGCGGGCAGTCCGGCCCCGCGGCACGGGCACGATGGAGCGGGCAGGGAGCGGGCACGATGGAACGGGCACGATGGAACGGGCACCATGGAATGGGCACCATGGAATGGGCACGATGGAGCGGGCAGGGAGCGGGCACAATGGAACGGGCACGATGGAATGGGCACCATGGAGCGGGCACGGCGGGCAGTCCGGCCCCGCGGCACGGGCACCATGGAGCGGGCAGGGAGCGGGCACGATGGAATGGGCACCACGGAGCTGTACAGTGTGGTCGGTTATTTCTTAGTGAGAGAAGGAGCTGTACAGAGTGGTCGGTTATTTCTTAGAGAAGGAGCTGTACAGAGTGGTCTGGTCATTTCTTAGTGAGAGAAGGAGCTGTACAGAGTGGTCTGGTTATTTCCTAGTGGTACAGGCTTCCTGAGAGTTGGCAGGGCAGAGCAGGCACGGGCTAGGGAAGGCAGTGCTCCTCCTCCTCACATCTCCAAACGCTCTGTGCCTGCTGCCTTTGGTATGTCTACCTGAGCCAGACTCGCTAGGTCTGTTCACAGCTCACCTGAGTTAAGATACAGGAAATGGAAAGGCCTTCTAAACGTAATTATTCTGCTGACTACCTACGGATCTCATGGACTAATCTTGCAGGCAGTGATCTAACACTGCTGAAGTGTTTTGCTGCCTTTTGAATGGGTTATCTGGAGCAGATGTTTTGTGCATCCTCTGAACTGAACACTTAATTATACATGCTGATGAAACAGATGCTAAAAACTAGATTCCACATGGTAATTTATCTTTTTAACAAAGAAGTAGGTGTTTGCCAGGAGCTCAAATGCTATGATAATGGAATTTTTAATTATTCCAAAATAAAGTGCTAGATAGCTTACAGGGAAAAAGTAGTTCACTAGTAAATTTGTTACAATATTAAGAAATAACTAAAGCACAGTGAGTGTTATATACACAGTTACAGATTGCTTTCCCCCCCGAGTTTATATTCTTTAAAACTGCCGAACTCTACTAATGTGGCTTTACGGCCTCCTATTTATAAACACATTCCTGTTTGTCAAAAGGAGATCGCCAGCGTTTTACCAGGATAGCATTGTGCTGAGGAAAATAAAAGATGAGTTGCATGTTGTGAAGAAATAATCCTGACACCTAGAGGCACTCAGCAAAAGTGCTAAAAACCACACAAACCCAGCTCATCTCAAAAAGGGAAGGCAAATTCAACGTGCCAGTGATTTATCCAAGGAAATCTCACACAACATTTGGATTGGCATTACACTATCAAATAGGCAAAAATTACAGCACGTGCCAGCCAGTCTTGTAAAGCTTTGAGTATATTTTGTGTCTCTGTCAGAGGAAATTAACAAGAAATAAACTACATTTGTATATATCAGCTGCTGTCAAATACTTTCCTTGTCAATTCCATTCATTGAGATAGATGTAAAAACATATCATTCATTTCTTCTAGATTACAGGGACAGCAACAAATATAATAAAAGCAATTTAAGTATGCTGGATTAAAAAAAAAATACCAGAGGCCTTAAAAATCAGAGTGAACCTGTGAAATTGGTATTTACAGACACATGCAAAACTCGCACATTCTTTGGAAGTCAGTTTTCAAACAAGTTTTTTTCACTGATGTTTGGACAGAGTTCTGAGATCTTGGAGAACTATTCTAAATGCAAGGCTTACAGAACAACTTTTGCTGTCACTACTGCACTGTAGTGAACGCAGGTCAGTTTGGACGAAGAACGGAAAATCACGGTACTGAGGCATACGGAGGGAAAGCCCCTTAGACCACAGCCCATCGTACCTGAGAGCTGCTGTCAAACCTCCTGCTGGAGAAGCCTCTGCACTTGAACAGTTTATCTAAGTCACTACGCGCCTTTTGCTCACTTTGTCTGCAAGAGAGCATCGCCGGCTGAGAGCATCTCCCGGCATTTCATCGGTGCAGCCGGGTCGGTCCCTGAGCCGGGCACAGCGGCTGTGCCACCCTCACCAGGACAGCCCGGGAGTGACCGCAGCCCGGGAATGACCGCAGCAGGATAGACTGAGAGTGACCACAGCAACCACAGCCTGGGAGTGACCGCAGCTCGGGAGTGACCACAGCGGGACAGCCCGGGAGTGACCGCAGCTCGGGAGTGACCGCAGCTCGGGAGTGACCGCAGCGGGACAGCCCAGGAGTGACCGCAGCTCGGGAGTGACCGCAGCTCAGGAGTGACCACAATGGGACAGCCTGGGAGTGACTGCGGCAGGACAGCTCGGGAGGTGCTGGATGTGCCCGGCAAGGGCAAGCGAAGCCACGAGAGGTGTGGAGAGGTGTGGAGAGGTGTGGAGAGCCTCCTCCGTGGTGGAGCTGAGGGGCTCAGGGGGCACCTCCTGCTCCCCTCGGCTGTGGCCAGTGCCTCCTGCCTGCCTGAGGCGAGGCCCCCTGCACTGTGGGTATGTGGGAATGCCGCGAGCACTTTGGGTATCTGGGAACTCTGGCTGCTTGGGCACTGGAACGGGGTGCCAGCGGGCGATGGAACCCCCATCCCTGAGGTGCCTACGAGGCTGTGGAGCGGTTTGGGAGGCCGTGCTGGGCTGGCTGGCCTCACAGGGCCCTGCCCGGTGCCCTGCTCAGTGTCCTGCCCGGTTCTCTGCTCGGTGCCATGCCCAGTGCCCTACCCGGTGTCCTGCCCGGTGCCCTGGTCAGGGCCGTGCCCGGTGCCCTGGTCAGGGCTGTGCCCGGTGCCCTGGTCAGGGCCGTGCCCGGTGCCCTGGTCAGGGCTGTGCCCGGTGCCGTGCCCGGCTCAGTGCCCGGTGTACTCCCGGTGCTCTGGTCAGTGCTGTGCCCGGTTCCCTGCCCGGCGCCCGTTGCCCCGCTCGGTGCCGTGCCCGCTGCTCGGTGCCCGGTTCCCTGCCCGCTGCCCTGCTTGGTGCCGTGCCCGGTGCCCCGTGCCCGCGCTTTCCCTCATGGCCGCGGCCCAGCCCCGTGCCCCGCTCGGGGCCGTGGCCGGTTCCCTGCCCGGTGCCCGGTGCCCCGCTCGGGGCCGTGGCCGGTTCCCTGCCCGGTGCCCGTTGCCCCGCTCGGGGCCGTGGCCGGTTCCCTGCCCGGTGCCCGTTGCCCCGCTCGGGGCCGTGCCCGGTTCCCTGCCCGGTGCCCGCTCCCCGCTCGGGGCCGTGCCCGGTTCCCTGCCCGGTGCCCGCTCCCCGCTCGGGGCCGTGCCCGCTGCTCGGTTCCCGGTGCCCGCTCCCCGCTCGGGGCCGTGCCCGGTTCCCTGCCCGGTGCCCGCTCCCCGCTCGGGGCCGTGCCCGGTTCCCTGCCCGGTGCCCGCTCCCCGCTCGGGGCCGTGCCCGCTGCTCGGTTCCCGGTGCCCGCTCCCCGCTCGGGGCCGTGCCCGGTGCGCCGTGCCCGCGCTTTCCCTCATGGCCGCGGCCCAGCCCCGCCCCCCGCCGCCTCCCGCGCGCCGCGCCCCACGTGACGCGTGCCCCGCCCCCGCCCGCGGCCGCGCGGTGTCGCCGTCCGGGTATTTGAACGGCGCTTCCGCCATTTTCCCTGCGCCCGGCACGGAGCGAGCAGCGGGAGAGCCTCGGTGGAGGTACGGGCCCGCCCCGGCCCGGCCCCGCGCCCGCCGCCGCCGCGGCGCGCTGGCCGCTCCGGAAAGCGCCGCCGGCGGGGCGGCGGTCCCCGTTAGCTCGCGGCCGGGCCGGGCCGGGCTGGGCGGCGGGAGGCTGCGCCTGAGGGAGCGTTGCGGCTGCGGGAGCCGGGGCGCGTGGCGGTTTTCCGGGGCGGCGGAAGGGCCGGGGCCGCGCGCGGCTCCGTCCGCGGTGCAAGGGCGGGCGCGATGAGCGGGGCGGCGAGCGGGGCACGGCCCGAGCCGGGCGAGGCGGCGCTGCTCAGTCATGGTGCCTCATGGCGGGCCCGCCGCGCGGGGAGGCCCGGCCGGGCGGGCGCTCCGCAGCACCGGCCGCGGCCTCTCCCCAGCGGGCACAGCCGCAGCGGGCGGCGCGATGCGGGCTCCGGAAGGGCTCCGGGAGGGCTCCGCGGGCGCGGGGCGGGCGGAGGCGGCGCCGCCATTGCCGCGCGCGGGGCCGCCACACGCGGGCGGGAGGCGCCGCCCGGGCCCGGCCCGGCGCTGGAAGCGGCCCCTTCCGGCGGGCCGCCCGCGCTCACACGCTGCCATTTCCCCCGCAGAGCCAGCATGGCCGCCCAAGGAGAGCCACAAGTGCAGTTTAAGGTAAGGCAGCGGCTCGCGCGCTGGGCTTGGGGTTTTTGCCCCCCTCCTTCAGTAGAAAAGTAGCGCGAGGTACTCTCGAGTGTCGACGTGGATGGTGGGTTTGGTTTCCAAGCGCTGCTCTTTCCGTAATGGGGCGGTTTGTTGTAATGTTGGGTGCAGCGCACACGAAGAGTCTGTTAGCTGTGGCAGTATATTCTGTTTGCAGTTTAATCTGATACAGTTTAATAAGTATTTGCCTACAGAATGCAGTTCAATTCTTAAATTCAAAAATCACTGTAAAAGGAGTGATCTAGAATTAGACTTACTCGGAATGAATTAGAATGAATTAGAATAGCATTCTTTATGTTATGTGCTCATTGATCAAGTGTTTCAGAAGAGAATTCTCTGATGTTTCGAGTGGATGGTGGGTTGGTGGTGTTTTGTGTTATCTTAACAGCCAGAAGTCCTGAAGACTGCTTCTTGAAGGTTGTTACTTGTGTTTCCTGCAGTTCTTGGCTAGTGTATTCCAGTTCATGGTGGGTTTTGGGTTTGTTGGTCTCTTTGATTGCAAGATAACGGGTTTCTCCAGTGGCTGTTTGGATAATTCCTTTCCAGATCTGGTCACATTCAGGTTGAAAGCCCTCAACATTCTTCATTCAGTCTATTGCAGTAGTTTGGTAGAACCATGTTCACAGTGCAGTGCAGTTCTTACCTGCAAGGACTGGGTAAGACTGACTTCAGGGCTTCACAGCCTGGTTCCCAGCACAGGGAGCTGCCTCATGGGCAGTTCTGTTTGCAGCCCCTTGTAGGAGCTAAGCTCTTTGTAGTAAAGAACAGTATCTGTGCTAGGATGACTGATAAATGTCTCGATGCCTTGCTCTGACTCTCTTTCTCTCTCCTCAGCTTGTTCTGGTTGGTGATGGTGGCACTGGTAAAACAACATTTGTAAAGCGTCACTTGACTGGTGAATTTGAAAAGAAGTATGTAGGTATGTCTGAAGAAACATTTGAGCTCCGGTGTCTTACAAATGGGAGGTCAGCCCATGACTTGCTAAATGTGCTGCTTTGTGTTCTTTCCCTAGCAACGCTGGGTGTTGAAGTTCATCCTCTGGTGTTCCATACTAACAGAGGCCCTATTAAATTTAATGTATGGGACACAGCTGGCCAGGAGAAGTTTGGAGGCCTGCGTGATGGCTACTACATCCAAGGTAAGAACTGTGGGGGACAGTTCTGTGCCTCTCGGGCTCAGTGCTTCCTTCTGCTCATGCTGGAAGCTGGCAGAGTGGCTGCAGCGATGAGCTGGCATGGAACTCCTCAGACTCTCAGCAGAGGATACTGTCCTTTGCCACACGACGTGGGAACACGGTGAGGTTGTGTCTCAGGGGGTGGCTGTGGTATTAATGGAATGACCAGGTACCACTGGCAGCCTCTGGCGGGTAAGGGGGAAACGTGTGCTTCACTAAGTGCAGGTTTCTGTCTATTGCTGTGCTCAGGCAAGGGCTTGGAACACAGACTCAGCATTTTCAGTACCCTGAGCAAGTTGGACGCCTTCATGCCAAAGTCTGTGTTTCTGAAAGTGCAGTGTTCCTTACTTCTGCTTGGCAAGGGTCTGTCCTGTGCTGCTTCACTCACCTGCATATCTTTGTTACATCTTCTTTTTGTGAAGCGTTCTTGAGTTCCTGGAGAAACTGCTCTGGACAAGGGCATCCTGAGATGTGGACCCCTGGCTCTCAGCCTACCTTTAAGCCCTATTAGTGTGTCTGAGATGAGTTAAAGAGGTGCTACCTGATTCTGCCAGGCGTTTGGGTGAATCCAGGCTGGCTTCCATGGTCTGGTGTATTCCATTTGGTGCAGTGCCATGCTCCTTGGTGATACAGCTGAGCTAGTGGAGGCAGCTGGACTGCTGTGAGGTGACGCAGCGTGGGCCGGGTTCTGTGGGCTCCTGCCCTGACCTGGTGAACAGAGCAGGAGCTGTCCCAGCTGTGATGCTGAGAGGGAATAGCTGGTGCAGATGCCTAACCCTAGTGTGGCATGTCTCTGCGTTCCTCTCCATCCTGTGTTGAAAGCAAGTGCTTACACCTGGTGTAACTTGACTTCCCTTCTCTTGCAGCTCAGTGTGCCATCATCATGTTTGATGTAACATCCCGAGTTACTTACAAGAATGTACCTAATTGGCATAGAGATCTGGTACGAGTATGTGAAAATATCCCTATAGTGTTGTGTGGCAACAAAGTGGATATTAAGGACAGAAAAGTCAAGGCAAAATCCATTGTGTTCCATAGGAAGAAGAATCTCCAGGTAAGCCAGGAGGAGTCCAGTTGGTTTTGTCTTGTGAGTGCAGCTGGGTTGGATGGTGAGAGGGGTGCTCTGTCATCACAGGCAGCCTCCCATCTGTGGGCTCTCCAAGCCAGCATTCAGGGGAGAGGCAGGTCATGATGTGAAGGATGATCATCACTGGCCTGCAGCACAAGCTGTGCTGAGTTCTTCAAGAACTCGTGTGCCCTTGGCTGTAGCTGCTCAGGATCTCATCTCATCATGGCAGGACTGGGACCACAGTAGATCACATCGCAGGAGAAGGATATGTGCACTGTGGTCTCCTGGAAGTTTTGTCCTTGATGAGATTTGATAACCTTTCTGTTAATAGTTTCTGCCTGGAACTGATTGTTCCTGGCCACTTAAATCATAACTGCTTATGGAAACAAAAGCCATGCAGTCAAAAAGAAGAAGGTAAAAGAGTTGATTGTGTTAATCTTGATAAGCTCTAAACATCAGAGGGTTTTTTAAACAATGTCTAATGTGTGCTTTTTTCAGTATTACGACATTTCAGCTAAGAGTAACTACAACTTTGAGAAGCCTTTCCTGTGGCTTGCTAGGAAGCTAATTGGAGATCCCAACTTGGAGTTTGTTGCCATGCCTGCGCTCGCACCTCCTGAAGTGGTTATGGACCCAGCACTGGCAGCACAGTATGAGCAGGACTTACAGGTCAGTGCAGGGGGCACGGGGGAGCAGCTGGCTGCTGTCACACTCGGGGCACAGGCAGCTGAGGAACAGTTCTGAAGTGTGATTTCCTCTCTTGCAGATTGCTCAGACCACTGCACTGCCAGATGAAGATGATGACCTGTGAGGGATGAAGCTGGAGCCCAGCGTCAGAAGTCTAGTTTTATAGGCAACTGTCCTGTGATGTTGGTGATGCAGCGTGTTTGCCACTTTATTATCTAGCTGAACAGAACATGTGCTTAATCTTTGGGATGCTGAAAGAGATGAATGGGCTTCGGAGAGTGAATGTGGCAGTTTAAAAAAAAAACAAACAAAACAAAATGAAAAAAAAAACCAAAACAAAAAACCTTCATATTTTGGACCTGCATATTTAGCTGTTTTTTGGACTGCAATTACTTCCCCTTTTGAGTTTCAAATACAAGACTGCTGCAGTCACACCAGTGTTAAGTGGAAAATCTTGTTTCTGTCATTCCCATTCTTTTGTTTAGGTAATAAAGTTGTATTTCAAGTATCTCCAAGAAAGTGAACTTTCATGCATTGTTAGGAAAACTGTTCAAAGTGTCTTCTGTTCTTCATTTGAGGGTAATACTTGATTGTCTACTACTGCATTTCTCATTCTGTTTTCCTTCTGCTTCTCATACTAAGCTCCTCTTGCTGATTCAGAGCTAACAGCCTGTCCTTTTTTGCTGGCTGCAGAGCTGCCAGGCCGAGCCCCAGCAGCGAGCACGGCGTGGCAGAGGGCAGTGCTGCTGCTGCAGGGCTGCAGAGCCCAGCTGCAGCTCTGCTTGCACGTGCTGCACTGGCGCCCAGCCCCGGCTCCTCAGTGCCACAGGTCCCCGCAGCTCTGCTTTCAGCAGCCAGCAGCAGATGGCAGCCGGGGCTGGAGCTGGCTTCAGCTGTGTCTTTGCATGGAACAGCGTAGAGCTATAGCTGGTTAAACCAATTCTAAGCATCCTCAAGTTCACTAACCAGAAAACAGCCATGGTTCGAGCCAAAACGCTCTTGCCTACCCAGTGCTATCTTTGCTGGAGCCACAGTGATTTAAACATCTAGACTTTACTGTAACTGCACCAAGTTCTTAATTTGAAACTGGCTTATTACAGCACAAATGGTGGAAAATGTCAACTTTTAACACTACCTTGTAGAGATGAATCTTGGTCAATATTAGTACTGCTAGTAAGCAAAACTTAAGTTTAGGAATTTTTTTTTCAGTAGTGTTTGAGTACATGAAGTCTTGAACTCTTCAGTTTTGTATTTTTGGTTTCTTAATAAAGTGGAGCATTTCATTTATTCCTTTTAACTTGCATGTTTGTGTACGTGGATTACTTCAATATTCAGCTTTTGCTGCCTGCTAGCAAAATGTGCACTACGATTATTGTGCAGTATTGCTCTAAAGGAGTCATTTTTAAGTTAGTGCAGTTTGGGAATTCTTGGGGCATTGGGCTTTTTGGTTTGTTTTTTGGCTACTCCGAAGCATTGAAGCGTTTGAGAGTTGAAGCTCCTGGATGGAAATGAGGGATGTTGCACACTTGGTGTTTGTGAAGGGAACTGTTCATTGCCCCTTCTTGCTGCATAACCCTGCTCTAACTTCTGTGGTGGGCTTGTGCCTGCAGCGTTACTAATTCCTGCGCAGGCCGTGGCTCATCCTGCTGCCCTGGCTCTGCTGCTTTGCTAGCTGTGCTGTGCTCTGGTAGCTTTTGTGCCTTCAAGCTCTCACTTCTGCAAACGGCTGCCCAAAGCCAGCACGGAGCGCTCCTGCAGCGCTGGCACGCTTGGAGAACAGGCAGCAGCGGCCCGGGGCTGAGCTGGTGTGGGTTCACAGCGTGGCACCTGCACAGCTCCCCTGCCTGGCTGCTCCTGGGGCTGAGCTGGTTGGTGTCACAGTGTGGCACTGGTGGCACCTGCACAGCTCCCCTGCCTGGCTGCTCCTCCTGGGGCTGAGCTGGTCTGGTGGCACTGGTGGCACCTGCACAGCTCGCCTGCCTGGCTGCTCCTCCTGGGGCTGAGCTGGTCTGGTGGCACTGGTGGCACTGGTGGCACCTGCACAGCTCCCCTGCCTGCCTGGCTGCTCCTCCTGGGGCTCAGTTGGTGTGGTGTCACAGTGTGGCACTGGTGGCACCTGCACAGCTCCCCTGCCTGGCTGCTCCTGGCCTTGGTGCAGGTCCTGCACAGCAGCCCCACAGGGGAAGAGCTGCTTGGACACTGCCCTGACCTGGGAGCTCTGCTCTGATCTTCAGGGCGTCTCCCAGGCTCTGGAAGACCGGCATGCTCACCCTGCAGTAAAGGAATCTTCAATTTGCAATGTGTGGGGAGAGCAGGAAAGCCCGCTTGCAGCATTTGCTTAGTCCTCGTTAATATTTGATTTTAAATGTGGGCACCCTTAGCTGCACGCGCAGAGTGCTCAGGTCAAGTTCTTCATCCATAACCATCCCAAGGAAGTTTGCACAAGTTGGGTTTAGAGAATACACAACGTGTTGTGCTGCTGTTTCAGTCTGAGGCTGCTGGGATAAACGCCTGCCCTCCCCTCCTGAAACAAGCGCGGTTTGATGGAAGCCGCTCCTCTCCCTGCCCGGGCAGAACCGGGCCCTTCTCCCCTGAGTTCTGGCAGCGCTTCTCTGCTCCTCTTAGCCAGGGGCTGCCTCACAGGCGCTGAGCAGCCTCCACGGCCTCGGTCCCTCGTTTCACTGGGGAGTGTTAATTCTCAGCCTGGCTCTGTGGGAGCCTTGGGATTGGCACTGGGTGATAATAATTTAATAATTGCTGCTGTATAAACGTGCCGCTGCACAAAACCACTGCACCAAATGCTGATGGCTTTTTTCCATCTTGGTGGCTTTCAAAAATAGTACTGCAGGGGAGCACCCTGTGTTTTGTTTAGACTGAGAATACAAAGGTTAGCTTTCCTGTCAGACTCTTTCAATGGATAACAGCATGTAAAAAAAACCAAACCAAACCAAAACAAAAAACCCAAACCAAACCAAAACAAAAAACAAAAAACCAAACAACAAGAACAAAAACAACAACAACAACAAAAAAAACCAAAACCAAAAACAAACAAACAAAAAAAACCAACCTGGGTCTAGGAGTGGGTTCTCTGGGCAGTTTTTAGGGAAAGGGCTCAAGCCAGAGAGTTTTGTTGCATTTATAAATGAAAAGGAGGGCTATAATGAACACGGAATCTGCAAATTTTGGCATTATTCACTATCTTTTGATCCCGGATCTGGATCCCTAAGTTGAGGGCCGGGTATAACGCTCGTTTCGGAGCACAGCAAACACAATTGTGCCAGTTCATGTGCGGAGGGGCTCAGAGCAGCCGTGAGCATCCTCGGCTCGCTGGGCGAGCCGCTCTGCGGGCCTCGGGAGCAGCCCTGTGCTCGCTGCAGGGTGGGTTCCCTTTGCTGGGGCACCCGCCGGCATCCTCTCAGCACCGGGGCCGTGCCGGGCTGTTCCGGGCCGGTTTTGGGACGGTTCTGGGCCGTTCCGAGCCGATTTTGGGCCGTTCCGGGCTTATTTTGGGCCGTTCCGGGCTTATTTTCGGCCGTTCCGGGCCGATTTTGGACCGTTCCGGGCCGATTTTGGGGCCGTTCCGGGCCGATTTTGGGCCGTTCCGGGCTGCTTTTGGGCCGTTCCGGGCCGATTTTGGGGCCGTTCCGGGCCGTTCCGGGCCGATTTTGGGGCCGTTCCGGGCCGTTCCGGGCCGATTTTGGGCCGTTCCGGGCCGATTTTGGGGCCGTTCCGGGCCGATTTTGGGCCGTTCCGGGCCGATTTTGGGGCCGTTCCGGGCCGTTCCGGGCCGATTTTGGGCCGTTCCGGGCCGATTTTGGGGCCGTTCCGGGCCGTTCCGGGCCGATTTTGGGCCGTTCCGGGCCGATTTTGGGGCCGTTCCGGGCCGTTCCGGGCTGCTTTTGGGCCGTTCCGGGCCGTTCCGAGCCGCTGCCCCGGACCCGCTGCAGTTCCAATTTCCGCCACGCGGTGGCGGCCGCCGCCCGCCAGCGGCTCTCGGCCCCTTGGGAGCGGATGCAGCGAGCGCTGCTGCGGCCTGCGCGTGCGCAGTTGTGCATCCTGCATTCTGCGCGTGCGCGGTTGTGCAGCCTGCATTTCTGCATGTGTGCATTTGTGCATTCTGCATCTCTGCATCTCTCTCTGCTTTCTGCATGTGTGCAACTGTGCATTTGTACACGCATCTCTGCATTTGTGCATTTGTGCGTTCATTTCTGCATTTGTACATTTCTACATTCATCTCTGCATTTGTGCATTCATTTCTGCATTTGTACATTTCTACATTCATCTCTGCATTTGTCCATTCATGTCTACATTTATACATTTGTACGTTCATTTCTGCATTTGTACGTTCATTTCTACATTTGTACATTTGTGCATTCATGTCTGCATTTGTCCATTCATCTCTGCATTTGTGCATTCATTTCTGCATTTGTCCGTTCATGTCTACATTTGTACATTTGTACATTCATCTCTACATTTGTACATTTCTACATTCATGTCTGCATTTGTGCATTCATCTCTGCATTCGTACATTCATTTCCGCATTTCTACGTTGATTTTTACAGGTGAACTCCTCCAGAAGCGCGACACGCGGCAGACGGAGCCCTGCGGGCGGGTTCCTCCATCCCAGCGCTGTGAGCACCACCATCACCTTTGCCACAACCCACACACTTGTGCTGAAGAACGGTTTGCATCAGAGCTTGTCACAGGAACGCAGCCAACACAGTGACAACTGAGGCTGAACCATGCAGCTTCACCTGGGGAAAAGGTCATCCCTTGAGTGCTGAGCAGCTGATGTTACCAAAAAAGTGTTGAGGAGCTTGCCGTAGCCAAACCTGGCCCAGCCGTGCCACGGCACCCGTGGGCTGAGAGCAGCAGGATGAGCAGGAAGCCTGGAGCGCTGGTGCCCGGGCAGCGTGCGGGGCTCTGCTCGGAGCCGCGGCTCTGGGGCTGGCTGCCGGAGGAGCGGCTCCCTGACGGTGTTCTCTGCTATCCCTGAAAACAGACCTTGAGGAGCACCCGAGAGACAAACAGGATTCGGGCTCGCAGAATGCTCTGTGTTGCAGTTTAGCCTTTAGCCCAGGCCAGCCTTTTCCTGTTGCCGGGTTTGGGATTCTCTCAGCTGGGCTGAGTTTTGGCCGTTTTGCCCTGTGAGCCTCTGACCTGGGCTGGCCTGGCAGCTCCAGCAAGCCCAGCAGGAAACAATGCTGCCTGCCTCAGTTCATCACCTCTCCAGGCTAATTTGTATTTTAATTGCCATTGAAATGCAGTGGGCTGTGGGGCGGGTGGTGGCTCCTGGTGGTTCACGGCCAGCAGAGGATTCATGGTTTTATTCTGTCGGAGGAAAACTCCTGCTCCTGAACGCATGGCATAGATCCCTGCCGGTAGCAAACGTGCCTCGCTGAGTTGGTGATGCCATTCCCGGTGCTGGCCTGGCCACAGAGCTGTTTCTCCCTGTTTAGCTCTGCAGACTGACTGCTGGGTGCTCCCTGGTGTTTCCAGCTCCTGCTCTGCAGCCCACGTGCTAAAAAAGTCCCAGAGCCCAGAAGGGAAACGCTTAATCTCTTGAAAAATCGGAATTTCTAACTAATTAAAAGGGATATGAATCAGGTTGCATCAACCATCTCCAGCTGCAATGACATCTGAAAATGACATTTCTCTGAGGAGCCTATGGGAAGCACTGGGAGATTGACAAATCCTCCGGAAAAAGAAAGGGGGATTTCTTTGATCTCCATATCATATCCATTTTCATAGTCAAAATCACATTTTGAATGGTTGATTTTACTCCGGTTTACTTTCCTGCAGTGTGCACGAAGAACAATGGCAGATACAAATGGGATTTTTTCTTCCCTTTCATTTATTGTTTTGAAAAGATGTTTTTAGGCAGTTCCATGATTGCAGGGTGTGGTTGGTGATTTTAGGATCTTGGGATGGCTGTTCCAGCCGGCAGATGTGAGTGATTATCGTGAAGCTTGCAGCAGAGAGGATCAAACCAAGAGGAGCCCCAGGGCGGAGCGAGGTCCGGGGAGAGTCGGGGTGGCTGCGGGCTCCTGCAGCCCCGGGGCCGGGACTCAGCCCCCGAGACTGCGGGACTGGGCCTGGAATTCAGCTCCACGCCTTTGGATCAGTTCATGGGCTGCGTTTCAGATCGGGTGACTCTTCAGTCGGAGTGCAGATTTGGGATTTGGTTCTCCCCAGCCAGGTGTCTCACTCCTGTCCCCACTCCTCTCTGCTTTCCCCACTCAGATCTGAGGTGGGAAACTGTGGTGGCCTTCACAGGGGTCTCAGGATGAGGGAAGAGTGGGACTGTTGATTCCATGGTTTAGAAGGTTTGATTTATTATTTCATGATGTATATTGTATTTAAAATGTTACATTAAAACTATATTAAAAGAATAAAGAAAAATAATTCATCAAGAAGCGAGACAATAAAACAGAATGAATAACAAAGTTTTGTAACTGACTAAAAAATCTGAGCCAGCTGCATCCTTGATTGGTCATTAAGTACAAACACCTCCCATGGAGCAATCCCAGACGCACCTCTTGCATTCCACAGCAGCAGAGAGTTACTGGTGACATGTTTTTTCTTGAAAATACTCAACTTCTCGAGAGAAGAAAATCCTAGCAAAGGATTTTCCTAAAAATGTCATGGTAACAGAAACCCCAGAGCCAGAGCTGAGGATCCTGTCCCCTCTCACTGCTTTTGTCTCCAGGTCTGGAGCAGGAATCCCCAGAGCCAGGTCTTTGATTCCTGTCCCCTCTCACTGCTTTTGTCTCCAGATTTGAGGTAGGAATCCCCAGAGCCAAGTCTCTCATCCCTGTCTCCTCTCACTGCTTTTCCCACCCAGATCTGGAGCAGGAATCCCCAGAGCCAGAGCTGAGGTTCCTGTTTCTGTCTCCAGGTCTGGAGCAGGAATTCCCAGAGCCAGAGCTGAGGTTCCTGTCCCCTCTCACTGCTTTTGTCTCCAGGTCTGGAGCAGGAGTCCCCGAGGCAGCGCTGAGGTTCCTGTCCCCTCTCACTGTTTCTGTCCCCAGGTCTGGAGCAGGAGTCCCCAGAGCCAGAGCTGAGGTTCCTGTCCCCTCTCACTGTTTCTGTCCCCAGGTCTGAGGCAGGAGTCCCCGAGGCAGCGCTGAGGTCCCCAGGGCTCCGGTGGTGGCCCCGGTGACAGCTCAGCTGCTCCTGCTCGGGGCTCGCTCCCGGGGCTGCTGCCTCCCCCTGCCCAGCCCCGCGGGCTCTGGCACCCTCAGGAGCTGCTGCACCCCAGCGAGAGGAGGCAGAGCTGCGCAGAAAAGCCGGCACAAAGCCTCGAGGCGGATTTATCACGCCGTAGGGATTGTTCACCATTATCATATTATTACAAATATTATTTCAGAATTTGTGTAATTAGGAGGATCTGGGCACCTGAATGTCCCAGAACACACCCAGTGACACACAGGGGCTTCTGGCAGGAAGGATTTGGCTTAATCACATAAAAAAGGATTTGTAAAACATTGTATTTATACAATTATCCAATTTTACGTACGCTTGACATTAAGGCTCAGATAATCAAAGATTTGATTAAATTAAATCTTTGAGATTGGCACGAAATCCCGAACTACTTAGCAAAAACCCAGTGTTTCCTTCAGCGCATGGAGTCAGGTATTCAAGGCACTAAAGATGCAAAAAAAGTCCAATGGACAGAAAAGTGACAATAAAAGGGCAAATCCAATAACTCTGTTAGGAACTGGGACCTCATCTAGGGAAACTTTAAATGTGTAATTTATTGTATGGTTTTATCTGCCTGCTTAATTGGTCTTTGAATCATCAGTGTCTTTGTGGTTTCATAAAGGATATCTATATGTAAAATAATACATAAATATATATACATGCATATATATATATATATAAAATCAGCTTAATATGACTTATGTTACACAATGAGAGCATTTTCATTCCTTAGGCCTAAATTTCATTGCCAAAATGCTGTATTTTGTTTTCTGGCATCCACCAGCAATTTCTCATATTCCTAATTAGAAAAATATTTTTCCCTGATAGCGCTGGCCTGGTTGAGCAGACCCCAGGGGTTTGTTTGTTTTCCTTTCCTCCATCTGAGCTGCTCCGTGTGTCCCTCCAGCCCTGCCAGCTCCGAGATTTCAGGGGATGCTCCCATGAGCTGCCTGGGGAACTCCACCAAAGGATCACTTTGTTAATTACAATTTGACTGAAACATCGTTAATTACTCGATCAAAACATCATTAATGACTTGATCTGTCCTGGGGAGTGGAGCCGGGCAGTGGCTGCCTTCGATGCCCTCTGTTAGGGGATTTTGGATGGCGTTTAGGGGGTTTTGGAGGGTGCTGTGGTATTCAGAGGGTATTTAGGATATTCAGAGGGTGTTTAGGGTATTCAGAGGGTGTTTAGGGTATTCAGAGGGTATTTAGGAGTGTGTTTTGGGTGTTCAGAGGGCATTTAGGATATTCAGAGGGTATTTAGGAGTGTGTTTTGGGTGTTCAGAGGGCATTTAGGGTATTCAGAGGGTGTTTAGGGTATTCAGAGGGTATTTAGGAGTGTGTTTTGGGTACTGAGAGGGTATTTAGGGTATTCAGAGGGTGTTTAGGAGTGTGTTTTGGGTACTCAGAGGGCATTTATCGGGTGTTTTGGAGCCTGTTGTGCAGGTGAGAACTGTGAGCCCGCAGTTCCTGCTGCCTCTGAGGGGTTTCCAGCGCTTTCACGGCTCTTTGCAGGTTTAGCAGCACTTCCCAAGGGAAACAGAACTCGTGTGCTGGAAGCCTTAAGGGAAAGCACGACTCGGTCTTTTCTGACCCATCCCCATGCCCCACATCGGTGCAGATTGATGAGGTGATAATATTTGAAAGAATCAATTTTTTCGCTTTTTTTAAAGCAAAAATCTTCCGGCTTTCAGCGAGGTTTGTGTTCCCTGCTCCCCGGAGCCGGGCCCCAGTGCTGGAGCATCCCGAGTGAACCCCCCTGGCCAGTTGGCATCCCCATCCCCGGATCGATCGCAGCTCCTCAGGGAGAAGGAGGAAGAAGCATTCTCCGGTCTCTTGGAAGGTGATGCAGCTGGCAATGGTTTTTTGAAGTGCAAATCTGACCAAACTGCACCTGTGTACATCTGAGAGCTCCCTGGAGCAAAGGACAGAGGAATGAGTTTACACAGCTGGGGGGTGATTTGTGGGAGGGAGTTCAATAGATCCCTTCCAGCCGTGCTGAGCTGGGATGTCCCTGCCCAGCAAAGCCGGCGGTGCGATGTGAGCGGATGCACCAGCTGTGATCACTGCTAACAATGCCTCTTACCCACGGAGAAAAGCTTCCCCGGAGTCACTGCAATCCACAATATCTATCGATCTGTTGGCAGGGACTGTGGCGGGAAAGTTTTACAAAATCCATCGATTCTTAAAATACTCCTTTCTGAAACATCCCAGTCCCAGTTATGCGCCTCACAAGGCAAATGGTGATTCCATGATACAAGGCAAGAAAAGTGTATTATATCAACAGACAAATCGTTTGTGTTCTGCAGGTCAGACGCTCCAGCGATTTCTGCCCTGCCGGTGCTCAGGCTGCGGCCACACGGGCTCTTCTCCCTGGGGACAGAGGGAGAGGATGGGCAGGGTTGAGGATGGGCAGAGGGAGAGGATGGGCAGAGGGAGGATGGGCAGAGGGAGGATGGACAGAGGGAGGATGGACAGGGTTGAGGATGGGCAGCAGTGCTGGGGCTGAGCTCCTGCAGGCTCAGCTCGGGCTGCAGCACCCAGCACTATCCTGGGTGCCTCCAGGGACCTGCAAGGACCTGAAAGGAGCTCCAGGGACCTGCAAGGACCTGCAGGGACCCACTAGGATTTTAGGCGAGCTCTGTTCACTGCTGGGGCTCCCCAGGAGCCTCCCTGGCTGCCCAGCACTGCCCAGTGACTCCAGTTTGCCCTCACGGTGCTGCCCCGGGCTGTGCGGGGAGCAGGGTGGCTTTTGCAGATCGTGTTTCAGAGCATCACAGGAATAAATTCAGAATTTGTTTCTCCAGTGTCTGCCTGCAGTTTGCTGTTTCCGCAGACATTTCTGGCAGGGAATTTGTTTGCTTGGATTCTCACAGTTGTTTTGGTAAGCATATTCTTCCCTTGACAGGCCCCTCTTGGCAAATATTTCAAATTCCTGCCTTTGTCTTTTTACATTTTAGTTTTTTCTCTGGATTTTTAGCAGCAGCTTTCTGTCATTTCTAAGAATGGCTCTGCTTGTCACCCTGCAACACAGAACTCGTAGGCTTTACACAGAATTCCTCCTCTTCCTGCAGGGTATGAGGAGATTGTGGCTCCCACTAATGAGGGAGGGAGTCCCAGCAAAGCTGGAGGGAAATGGGCAAAAGCCAGCCTGGTTATCACTCATTTTTGTAGGAACTGAAATTCAAAACTTCAGAATTCTCAAAATTCTTCTTCCATGGGCCCTAAATCAGGACTGCAAACAAAACTCACTTCCAATACTGAAATTCTGTAGCACTGAACCTGGGTAACCTTGGAGCAGTGTGAGGGGTGAGGGCTGTGGAATGTCCCCAGAAAGGGGAAAGGCGTGGCTATAGGATAGGGACAGGCAGAGAACATCCCCAGAAAGGGAACAGAAAGGTGTGGCTATAGGATAGGGACACGTAGAGAACATCCCCAGAAAGGGAACAGAAAGGTGTGGATATAGGATAGGTGCGGGTGCAGAGCATCTCCACACAGGATAACAGAATAGGCACAGGCACAGAATAGGGACAGGGACAGAGTGTTGATAGGGAAATGCAGGGAAGAGGTTAACAGGGATGGAGAGCTTATCAAACTTTGTTTAAAACATCAGTCTTTCAGTTTATTTGGCTGAAAACAAAGAACTTTGAGAGAACTAAAACAAGGCTTTATCACGGAAGAGCTGATAAAATAAAGAATATCAGCTAGTTCTAGCTGCTGTTTTTCCTTTACAGGTAAGATGCTGGTTAATATTTGTGACATGGAGTGTAATTGGGAGACTCTTATAAAATACTTACATGTAATTAGTTTTATTAAAATAAGGAGCGAAGCAGCAGCTACAGGAGATTTTTCCTAGCTTTGTGCAGCTCTGAGGAAAGCGGTGAGATGAGGAATGCCTCAGTTTCCCCTGCTGGGTACAGATAAAGTAAAACCAGTCCCTGCGAGTGCCGCGTGATTTCAATCAGTGCCTTTAAAGCTGTCTTCGGACAGAAACACAACCTGAGTTTGGTTTTTTTACATAACTAGGCGTCAGCTTTCCCTGGGGAATGCCCCTGTTTCTCCGAGGTGTTGGAGCTGCGGGCACTGGGCCGGGTGTGGCCGGGATCCCGGCCAGGTGCGGGCTCGGGGAGCTCCCCTCCCGGCCGGGGCTGGGGCTGCTCCCGGCAGCGGGACAGGGGCGGGAATAAACGGGCAGGGATGGGCAGAAACGGGAGGGAATGGGCAGAAATAAACAGAAATGGGCAGGAATGGATAGAAATGAAATGGATAGGAATGGGCAGGAATGGATAGATGCGGGCAGGAATGGATAGAAGTGGGCAGGAATGGGCAGAAAAGGATAGAAACGGACAGAAATGGACAGAAATAAATAGAAATGGGCAGGAATGGATAGAAATGGGCAGGAATGGATAGAAATGAAATGGATAGAAACGGGCAGGAATGGGCAGGAATGGATAGAAGCGGGCAGGAATGGGCAGAAATAAATAGAAATGGGCAGAAGTGGGCAGGAATGGATAGAAATGGCAGAAATGGATAGAAGTGTGCAGGAATGGGCAGAAAAGGATAGAAACGGACAGAAATGGACAGAAATAAATAGAAATGGTCAGAAACGGACAGAACAGGAGGGAGCAGAGCGGGGCAGGGCCGCGGGGCAGAGCTGACATCACCGCGGGGTGCGGGCTGGAGGTGCGGCTCAGCGGGACGGGCGGGACTGCGCCGCTCGTGTCGGCCCGTTTCGGCTCATTTCGGCCCGTTTCGGGTAGTTTCGGCCCGTTTCGGCCCGTTTCAGCCCCTGGGGGCCAGCAGCAGCTCCCCGGTCCGAGGGGCAGAGCCGCTCCCCGGCAGCGCCGCCGGGCTCGGGGCGAGCGGAGCCGCGGCTGCGAACCCCGCGGGCACCGGGCTCCGAACGAGAGCTTTTCTTCTCGGCACACGCCGGAATAGAAGCGCGCTGGGCTTCTTTCCACGGGACAGCACCACCCCGGGGCTCGGTGCGCGTTTCTGTGAGTTTTCCCCCGGCCGCGGGAGTTTATTCGGAGTTAAATGAAGATACCGAAGGGTGAAGCAGGAAAACAACACCTGGAGGGTCTGGAAGGATATTTTGCCATCACTGGAGGAATGGACCTTTTGAACCTGCATGGAAAATGCCCTTTTTGATGCCAAAACTCGCGCAGGAAAACTTATGATTGGAATCCGACAGGAGCTGGGCTTCAGCTGGGCTTTCACCCGTGCACAGACCATGGAGAGCTTGGTGTCTCTGCTCTGCTGCCATTATTCTTTGCTGATTTTATTTCAGCAGAAATATCAGGTAATGCTCGGAGTCCGGGCAGTGTTCAGAGGGGCTCGGGCTGCTCGCAGCAGGTTTTGCCTCGCCGTGTCTCACTGTGTGATGTTCTGTGTGCAGGTGTACGGAAACCATTCCCAGCTCCCCAAACACCCAGGTAAGCAACGCTCTGCTTCCATTCTGGGGCAACTGAGGGTTTATTGGCTTTTTTTGCAGTTTGTGGGGTTTTTTATTTCCTTAGCAGCCCCAAAGAAGCCGAGCCCGTGTTTGAGTGCCAGCCTGTATTAAAGATGCCCAAAGCGTCCCTGTCCCAGTCGTTGTGAGTCCAGCACCCCACCCACTGAATATTCTGGACAGAAACACATTTGGAGAAAAATGCCTTGTGTTTAACGTGTGGGGAAGTCCTGTGTGCACTTGTCACCACTTTCCTCGAGTTTTCTAAATCTCTACCCAGACTATTTTCCTTTTCCCGCCGTGTTCAGCATTTCTGGATCAGCGGTGAGCAGCTGGATGTGCCAGTTTGCACACTCTGCAGTTCTCTGGCGTGGCTTCAAGCCCTCTCCCCTCCTCCCAGCCTCACACTCGGGTTCAAATCACTTACAGAGCAGATTAGGGATTTCTCATCTGTTTCCAATGTACAAAAACTCACTCGGAGCTCAGAAGGGCTCGTGTGTAACTGCAGAATTCCTCTGTTTATATAAATAGTTTAACCTCAAGCCTCATGGTGGTGTACAAGCACAGTTTTAGTGCTTTGCCAGCCCCTGGATTGCTTTTTTCAGTTCTAACCACATGTAATTATTCTCAAGTAAAAGGCAGAGTGAGGGGAAGGGCCACGTCTGTTGAAGGAGTAATTAATGGCTTCTGCTCCACCTTTGCTCCAAACCAAGAAAAAGACTCCTGTTTCCTAAAAATGAGGCTCTGTGGCTGCTGGCTGGAGGAACAAGAGGGGAAGCGCTCGTGCCCCCAGTGGGGAGTGCCACGGGCTGGTTTGGGGCGCAGGGGGCATGCAGGCTTTGCTGCAGGGGTGCTGCTGGCTTTGGAACGAGCCCTGGGGTCCCTCTGAGCAGGGGCACTGCCTGAGCAAAGGGTTTGGCCCTCGGGTACTCGATCCAGAGCCTCAGCTGGGCAGGGGCTGCCCGGGATGTTCGGATTTTGCTGCGCGCGCTTGCTGTGGGTCCCTGTGCTCCAGGCTGGCTGTCCCTTGTCCTCTCAGTGACAGCTGTGCCCTCTGTGCCTCCCGGGCAGCCAGAGGAGGTGGAGAAGCACAGAGCCCCGTTTCCATCCCGTTTCCATCCCATGGGACATCCCCATCTCCTCTGTCCATGCTCTGCCCCTTCCTTGAGGGAAAGCCGCTATGACAACGGCAAACATTTGCTTAGGTGGGCTAAGAATAGGCCCTGAATTAATGAATGCAATCGTGAATCATTTGTTAGGTATCTCTGGTGCAGTTGACTTTGGAAGCAAGTCTGGGCAGTTCTTGTACCCTCACAAGATGCAGAACTTGGAGTTCTGTTTCCTCAGATCTGCAATTGCTTCTTGTGGAGCTCAGCAATTTTATCAACTTTGCACTCAAAATAAAAAATTAAATCTTAGGATTTGTCAGACCTCAGAGACTGCACCATGAGGATGGAGGCCATCAAAGTGCTCCCCAGGGGGGGCATTAGGCACTTTACTAAAGTGTTTGCACCTTCATGTCCATGATACAAATCTCTGGTGTGTATCCAGGACAGAAAAATGACGGAGCAAGCATCAGCCAGGCAGAAGGTTTGATCTCAGAGCTGAAGGAAGGTGTGGGGTGAGCCCCAGGGGCCAAAGGACGCAGCTCCCAGCGTTGGGTGTGGGGAGGGTTTGCAGTGTTTGACAGCTGAACTGGGGTTTGACAAAGTTTCCTGTCAGCTTCGCACCTCAGTGTCCTGAAGGATTGCTTGGGATGAAAGAGGATGGCAGGGCAGAGAACCAGAAATGTGCTGTGACAGAAACCCTTGCTGCCTTCGTCCCTGTCTCTCTTTGTGTTGTCCCAGTAGCCCAGGCTAGTGGGATTAAATGATCCACGGAAAAACTTCTGCATCTCTCTGTCACCTTCCCCAAACTTTCTTAGCTGCAGGACATGCTGCATTTATTTCATCACGTCTGACTAAATTAGTTGTTTTGGAAAGAAAGGGTTTCTTGCAGCAAGCAAGACAGCAAGAAATGACAGCTCATGTTCTCCTGCACTGGTAATGCTCTACCCTGCACCCAGAACTGTCATCTTCACAGAAGGTGTGGTTCTTTTGGGCAGCCTGCTCCTGGTTCAGTGACCCCACGTCCCAGGATTTGTTCAAGCTGTGGTCAGTCAGACTGTACAGGCAGAGATGCCAATGGAAACCCGCAGGTGCTGGCCTTTGGAACCTGCAGCTTGTGCACCTGCTGAGAGGAGGACTTGCAGGAGAGCAGAAGGCTCCCCTGAGCCCCGAAGGGCTGCTCGGGGATTGGGGTGGTGGGGGAGGCTCTGCAGGAAGGGCTGGGGGCGGTGGGAGCTCCTCCCTCTGCTGCTCAGGGCCCTGGCAGCCCCTCTCTCAGCACACCCAGCTCCGCGGTGCCCCGGGGAGCAGGGCTGCTTGCTGTGGGGCTGCACTCCCCTCTGCGCTGCCCTGCTGCAAACCTCAGCAGAATCCAGAGGTGGCTCTGGAGGGACCCCTCAGCCTGCCGTCAGGGTGCTGCCAGGCACAGCAGCAGGGATTCAGTCAGAGATGGTGGCACCTTTGAGGTGCAATGAGAAGGAAAACCAGCTGGGATTTAGCAGCAGGTTTTCTGCAGTGGCTAATCAGTGATACAGCTTTAATCTCCTCCGCTGCTTTGATTTATGACCTCGCTTGTGTGCCACCCTTGATTTACATAAAATATTTTGGTTTACCTAACCTCTTGACATCTTTTATGGTTATTTTCTGTGGAGACTCGTTACACACCTTGTTGCTGTTTCATTTAATCATCTTTTAACCTGTGTTTCTTGGAAGGGTTCAAAGTCCTGGCGTCAGCCTCCCATTACTGGCCACTGGAGGATGTGGATGGAATTCACGAGTTCCGGGACACGAATGGAGGTGAACAAACCTTCCCTGGCCGTGGGGGTGGCACAGCTCTGTGTGCCTGCCCGTGTTTGGGGGGCAGCTGGAGATGAGGAAGGGGCTCCCTTCTGCAGCTCAGAGGCTGAGGTTTTCCCCCAGTTCATGTTTTCGCAGTGGTACCCAACTGATGTTGTATTTGTGAGCTGATTTTTATGGAGTATTCTCCCAGGCTTTATGGGCTGTGTGTGCATTGCTGAGGGTATAAAGGGAAGAGGTTTATGACCCAAGGAGTCATTGAAATCACACTGTTATTAGCTGGTTTGGTGCACGCCCAGCACGCTCCAGTGTGCGCAGGGTCTGGGATCTCTGGCTCTGAGCAGGTAGATGTCTCCCCTTTGATTTTGGGAGGAGTTAAATGCCCAGACTCCTCAGGCACTTTGAACGTTCACGTAGTGTCTACAGAGGGAAGAGTGTAGGCTCTCATCTGGACCCCCTCACTCGTTTTTATCTGCCTTTGGGAGTGTCCTTAAGAGCAGAATTGCAGCGTGAGTTGGTACGAGTTAAACTCCTTTTCCAGCTGGGTGAAATCAGGAGAGATTTGCTGAGGCCAGGCTGTCCCTGATGAGCCAGGGTGGGGATGTGGGGCAGGGTGAGCTCTGGGGATGTGGGGCAGGGTGAGTGGTGGGGATGTGGGGCAGGGTGAGCTCTGGGGATGTGGGGCAGGGTGAGTGGTGGGGATGTGGGGCAGGGTGAGTGGTGGGGATGTGGGGCCCCGAGGCAATGCCATTCAGTGTGGGGATGTGGGGCAGGGTGAGCTCTGGAGATGTGGGGCAGGGTGAGTGGTGGGGATGTGGGGCAGGGTGAGCTCTGGGGATGTGGGGAGGGGTGAGCTCTGGGGATGTGGGGAGGGGTGAGCTCTGGGGATGTGGGGCAGGGTGAGCTCTGGGGATGTGGGGCAGGGTGAGTGGTGGGGATGTGGGGCAGGGTGAGCTCTGGGGATGTGGAGCAGGGTGAGTGGTGGGGATGGCTTTGCCCTGCTGACATCTGGGGCAGCTCCAGGTTGGGCTGCTGTGCATCCCCAGAGCTCCCCGCATCCCCCAAACTTCCTGCCCGAAATGGCAATATCAGTCTCTGCTGCTGCGTGGGGAAAAGGGTCTGCGAATGTCTGAATCCCTTTGTTGCAGAGGAGTTCAAGTGTTTTCAGCCTAAACTTTGATCTCTTTCCACAACATTTCTGAAAGGAATGGAATTGCCTGGCCAGAAATGTACCTGGGCAATATTCTGCTTCCATTAGGAGCTGATGGCAGTGTTCCCACTGACTGCAACAGAATAATCAATTGGCTTTCAAAAGTTGCCACATAAGTTCTCTAAAAGTGTGTCAAAGTAATTTTCTGACCCTGGACTCCACGTGGTTTCAGAAAGTGAAGTGCTCCACATCTAGCGCTGTTTTGGCAATCACGTTACAACCAAGCTGTTTTGGAAGTGCTTGAAAATAACATCTAAATATTCTATAAAATATTCAAGCTCCTGGAAAAGGACAATCGATGTTAGATTGTTTCTCAAATTTTGTTTAGTTTTACTTCAGCAAAATTCAGAAATATTTTCAGTGCCTTGGAAGAGGGAAAGCAGAGCAGATGAAGTCCTGGTCCTGCCAGCCTTCACTGGCTCACAGGAGCAATCTCTTTTAATTCCTATTACCACACAGTGATAAAGAAATTTATAAAGGAGCCAGCTGCAGCACTTGGCTGAAAAAATTTAGTGGATTTTGTCTTACAATGCCCTGCAGGGGACATGAGTGGCCAGAGGGCTTTGTCTCTGCAGGGCAGTGCTGGCAGTGCTGAATCCTCTCTGCAGAGTTGCACTGGGCGGCTCAAATTCCTCCCCGTAGTTTATATTGTGCCTTATCAGACACAGATATCATTTCAGCTGCCTCCAGCAGAGCTTTTATCTGTCTGATATTTCACTTTGATATACCAGAAAAGTGTTCTTTATGTTGTAATCTACTCCAGGTGACAATTTGCTTGGTTTGGGCTCCATTCTGATTACACAACTCTTCTGTTTATTGCAGAGTCTTTCTTGGTTTTCCACTCATCATATCATGCAATTATTTTCGTTCCATGTTTCTCCTCTTAAATCCTTGAAGCACCATAATCTGTCCGTCACGTTAATCCATTTTATTTGTTGAAGTCATTGTGTGTGAAGCCAGATTTATATCTCTCAAAGCATTCGTGTGCTGAGAGTGTGTCAGCAAATTAATGTTTTGGCAATCTCAGCACTAGGAGCAATTGAAAGCAAACAATCAGCTCAAAATACAGCAAATAAAAAGAAAGTGGCCGTGCTCAGGTTTTCCATCTGACCCCTTGATTTCCATGCATTTTTATCTGCAGGTTTTTGTGTGTGTTTTTCTTTTCCTAAGAGCATTTGTCTTTTTGTTCTGTGAGCTCAGTTGGCCTAAACGCCAAATCAATGTCTCTCCATCTACTTTCATGGGCTTTTCATCAGGCTTTATTTGCCTGCCCAGGGTAAACAATTACGGTGTGCAAGATACTGTTAAATTTTCAAAATCAGAAAAAAAAAATTAGAGAATAAAACCTTATGGCCAGACATTAAAAAGTTGCAGGTTTTCTTCTATTTGGACGGAGTTTCTTGTACTTTGATTTGTGCCCGTTGCTCTGATCTGCTCTCTGGGCACAGATGAGGAGAGCCTGGCCCATCTCTCCTCCTCCAGCTGGGATTTCTGCAGCTGAGCAGCCCCTGCTGCCCTGCAGGTCCCCCTGGCCCCCCGTTCTGGGAGCTCAGGATGGAGAGCCCCAGCTCCCCCATTCCCTGCTCCCTGCAGGTCCCCCTGGCCCCACGTTCTGGGAGCTCAGGATGGAGAGCCCCAGCTCCCCCATTCCCTGCTCCCTGCAGGTTCCCCTGGCCCCACGTTCTGGGAGCTCAGGATGGAGAGCCCCAGCTCCCCCATTCCCTGCTGCCTGCCCCGGGCTGTCCAGGGCTGCCCCAGCTCCTGGCCCTGCAGAGATTTTTCTTGTGCCTGCATCCCCTGCCAGCGGGAGGGATTTCATGGCCCCCCATCTGCTGCTGGGCTTCACAGATTTTTCTGCTCAGTACCTGAGGGAAACCTTCCTTCAGTGGCTCTGCCCTGCCCTGAGCAGGGCGAGCCAGGACCCTGCCAGCCCCTGGGAAAAGTGTGGAATTCAAACGGCAAATCTGTGACTTGAGCTGTGCTGAGAGATATGAACTGGCACTTCATTACTGACGGTGTTTATTCATTGTTTTGCTCATTGGCTTGTTTTCTTTTGTTGTTCCACCCAGCTCTAAGAATCCACAACTTCACTGTGCTTCCTTCCCATAACTCTACCTTTGTAAATACCAATGACTCTGCCTACTCTAACTTCTCTGCAACTGTAGGTGAGGATTTTCTGGTTTTTTGTTCTGCATTTGTCAGGCGTGGACGGTTCTTGTAACCTTGGATTCAGAGTGAACTCTGGGTTTGGGTTCAAGTGCTCGTGTGGTAAAAATTGTTAATATCATTATTATTATCATTATTATTATTATCATTATTATTATTATCATTATTATTATTATTATTGTTGTTGTTGTTGTTACACTGTCACACACACTGGAAACACTTCCCTGCAGTGTTACCTGGATTGCTGGAATTCTGGGAGAGGCATCCCCACGTGAATCCCACGGGAGGATGGGTCCCAGGGATCCTCCAAAAGCTAAATAATTTCTATTGTGCTTAAAAGAAACAGAGGTGACATTTCAGAGGAACCTGTGAGAACAAACAGGTTAATTTTTTTCTTGTCTTTCGAGGCTAAGTTGGAAAAGAAGCCCTCTGTTTCTCACTGGTTTGTGATGGGTTTTAGAGGACATGTCAAGGGAGACAAATGCACGCAGATTTGCAGAGCCTGGAAGTGAGACATTGTCAGTCACAACAACTTTGGTTAACGGGATGCTTTGTTTTGGTTTTTTGTTTGTTTGTTTTTAATGAGAAGCAAATATCTCCATATATGTCCTCATATTATTTTTTTTAACATCCACACGCTAGGAGAAGGAAGGAAGAACAGAAAACGACAACTCCCAGGCAGAAACCTGGCAGACTGGAAATCACTTAAAGTCACCTGATTTCAGCAATGGCATTTGAGCTGTGTGGCCTCGTGCCCACTCTGACTTGGGCATTAACTCACATCAAACTGTCAGAAAACCTGACTGGGGAGAAGGGTGGCCGTGGCAAAGCTGTCACCTGGGCTGCTCAGAGAGTGAGAGTTTATATGGGAACACTAAACCCGCTATTTTTTTACTCTCTAACAGTAAAAGTATGCTGGCAAATGGGAACTCTATTAATGATGAACTTCCAGTGACCCTAATTCCTTTCAGTCCTCTCTTACCTGCTTTATGGGCCATTTGCACAGTTCTCACACAATCAGATATGTTCAGTATGAACATTAGAGAGTGACACCCATGCAAAGGGAACAGAAATGTGTTTCCTCGGGAGCTTCCCTGCAGAGGTGAATTTGTAATTCAGGGGCTTGAGGAGAGCTTGGAAATGCTTGATTGGCTCCACAGTACACTCACTTTTTTAAAAGGAATTAAACTTTATCTGTCAGTTAGAGGCAGGACTTGGTGGTTTCTTCCTCAAAGGGAGGGGCAGATACCTGAAAACCGATATTTCAATAAGGCTTTGGGATGAGCTCAGAGAACACTGAAACAGGCATTGGCTGCATTCATTCAGAAGAGGAAAATGTTCCTCATGCTGGAGCTCCCTCGGAGCAGCTCTTCCCAACATTTTTCCAGAAGAAATTTTGAAGAAGGGTCCTAGACCCAGGGTTCTGAATCCTCACAGCCCTTGCAGAAATGCCATCCCAAAGAACGGTGGGAACAGGAAATCCCCACCAAAACCTGACATTCTGTCTGCCCAGAAACAGGCATCCAGTATTCACTGCTCCCTGAGTGCGGGCGTCTCAGCAGCAGAAGGCTTTGGTTGTGGTTTTTGATTGGGATTTTTGATTGTGGTTTTTGATTGCGGTTTTTGATTGGGATTTTTGATTGTGGTTTTTGGTTGTGGTTTTTGGTTGTGGTTTTTGGTTGTGGTTTTTGATTGTGGTTTTTGATTGTGGTTTTTGATTGTGGTTTTTGATTGCAGTTTTTGGTTGCGGTTTTTGGTTGTGGTTTTTGATTGTGGTTTCCCACTGTCTGCATTGCTGAAATCAGCCAGGACACACGAGAGCAGCTCCCCATCATCCCCTGCCAGCTGCACCCAGGCCTTACAGAGGCTCCTGCAGCAAGCAGACTCCAGGTTTTCCGTGTTGAGAGCATCCCTGTGCCTCAGCCGGTGGGAGAGGAATCCACAGTGCTTTTCTTTGGGAGGAACACGAGGAAATCACAAGCAAATTAGTCATTACCCACATTGGGTGAAGCAATTGCCTCTCCAAGTGCCAAGCACAGCCCAGCAGAGGATGCCTGAGAGCAGATCTGCTTCTGTCTTTGAGTGGATCTTGTCAGGGACTTTCATTGAGTTGTTTTTCAGTGGAAACTGGAGTTTGATCACCAGCTTGCCCTTTCAAAAACTGAACAAAGAAACTCTATTTTGTTATTTTTTAATTGGTGAAAGAATTCCTTTGCTAGCTCAGCCTACCAGTAAGACAGCTCTAGGAAGTGTCTGGCACTCCAAGCTCTGCAAAGCATGAAGTTCACTCAGATTATTTTAAAATAATCGTTTTTGGGTGTATGGGTTCTGTCAGTCTTAGTTAACCACAGACCTGAGTGGATAGGAGAGTAACATTTACAAACCTGAAACAGAAGAGGTGCCTCTGTGGTCTTTAAAAAATACAACAAACCACTGACAAATGGAAACAAACACAGAAACTGAACACGCCGAAACTGGCAAACTGAGACAAAACCCACCCAAAATAAAAACAAACTCAGAAAGTAACCAAGCCGTATAGCTGGACCTAGATAAACACCTGAGCCATAGCAGTCTGGTAAATCATGTTTCCAGGAAGCTCTCCTTCATGAATGTTAAACTGGATTTTGCTTTTGCTCCAGATATTGTAGAAGGGATGGTGAACAAAGGAATTTACGTCACTGAAAAGAAAGGAGTCACCTTTCTCTTCTTTGGGAGCTACCGAAATTCCTGCATCAGTAATCCAGAGGCTTGTGGGCCCGAAGGTGAGAATTTCATTCCTTCATTGTGATTGACTTTGCTTCTGCTGCCAAATTATGTTATTCAATAATTACTGCTTCTTTCCTCCTTGGAACGAAAGCTGAAATGAGCCTTGACACTTTCTTGACTTCTGAGACAATTGAGTGTTGATTGCTGAAAATTCAGTCTCTCCTGGCTGCAAGTTAAATTAGAGCTGATCAACTGCTCACATTCAGTGTGGCCTCTTTGCAGGAGGGGGCTTGGGCTTCTTGGGTTTGTCTCGGGAGATAAGAAAATTTGTAGGTCTCTGGTGTTCTGGAACCCATTAGTCCAACTCCCAGATGCTGAACTCTTTTGTTCTGTTTCCCTTCCCTTTCTCCGGGGTTGGGATCACAGAGTGAGGGGTTTGCCAGGGGATGACTGAAATTGTGTGTGGCAGTCACAGAGAGAGAGAGAGTAACAGTGAAATTTGCTGTGAACGGGATTATTTGTGGATGAAGTTAATCCCACGTGTTGTACTTTTGGGACAATTCCTTTATTTTTGTGTAGGTGGGGACCTCAGGATCTTTTCTGTGGCTCTGCATGCACAGTTATCCCTTTATTTGACACTGGGCTTCCAGAGCTGCTGGTGCATGAAGGGTGAAAATGCCCACAGTGACATGCTGAGGAAATCCAGCTGTGCTGAGGAGCTCGGGAGAGGTCGCTGCATTAAACCTGGCTGTGATGGGGCCTGGGAACAGCAAAACACGTGTGGGTGCCCTTTGCAGATCAAAGAACTTGGGTTTCACTGAGAGAGGCTGCTCAGGGCACTGCTGTGCCCGGGGTGTGCTCACGGCGTGCAAAGCTGAGGGAGGGATTGTTCAGCTGGTTTGAACTGTTGGAGCATTGTTGGTTTTAGAAATGCTGTCCTGGTTTGTGCCAGCAGATGATCTGTGCTCAGAAGCATTCCCACTGCCTGTACTCTGCACTCGGTGTTTTCATTCAAGTCTCCTCTCCCCTGCTTTCCTCAGGGGTAACGTTTTCCTTCTTCTGGAAGACCCAAGACCAGCAGGCCAAGCTTCTCCCTGCCTCTGGTGGCCGAGTCATTTCCAGCGGTTTCAAAATCTGCTCAAACGAAGGGGAAGGCTCCGTGGAGTTCTACACCCGTGGGAGTGCCATGATGAAGTGGAAAGCAAGCTTCAGTCCACCAGGTAAATTGATATATTAAAAAAAAACAACACGATTTCTTTGTTGCATTTGGCTTTATTCCTGCAGGCAGGGGTGGTGAGAAGAGCACAACACCAGAAAGAGAAGGGGGTGTATAAAAATAGCTGCAGACCTCTGTGCTTGAGAGTTCCCTTGGTGTGGGGAGGGAGGGATAAATGCAAAGGAAAGCAGTGATGCTCTGTAGAACACTTGCCACTGGCCAGCAGCCCGTGGGTGTGGGGTCCCTGTTGAGGGTCATGTCTGGGTGGGAACATGAGCAAAGAATGCAGATTAATCCCTGACAGCTCCCAGAGCACCCCAAAGCTGGGTTCTGCTGAATCCTGGCTTTATTTGGGAACTCTCTAACTGCTCTTTGGTGCTCTCATGATTCTGTTTCTGGTGAGTGTCAGGTTTTGCATGCCAAGCCATAGCATTAATAAACATGTTGGTGTATCACATATCTCACTGCTGCTGTCTAAACTGTGCATTGCTGGGGAGCACTAATATCTGCTGACTGGAACAAATTCTGGTCTTCCAGTAATGCTAATGGCATTCAATAAATATTTTCTTGCCCCGGTTTGACTGCCTATACGTTGTTAAAATAGGACTCATGGCAGCAGTTTCATAAACCTTAATGAATCAGCTCAGAAATCTTACTTTAAAATAAAAGCTGCAAATGGCAAGAATAATTCATGCATTTGTGGATTATCCAAGTGAAAATTAATATTGTGTTTTCTTCCTCTCAAGCGTAACAAGGAAAAGGTGAGAACTTTTGGGTGGTTGATGTGCTTGTTCTCCAGCTCCTGCAGTCCTTGTGCTGCCCTGGCTGGGCTGAGTTTGAGGCAGGAGTGAAGAGCCCTCAGACCCTGGCCAGCAGCACTCTGCAGGGGCAGTTGTGGAGCTGCAGGGAGCCCAGGCTCAGACAAAGCTGAGGGCGTGCTGCCAAGGCATGGGCTTCCCCAGGGGGCAAAGAGCAGTGGGCACGGCACCAGCATTCCCTGAGCCACGGCAGCCCTCCCTGGCAGGGAGGGTCCAACAGGGGATGGAGCTGCTCCAGCCCTGCTGTGACCCTGCAGCCTTTCAGATCCTCACTGTGCCCAAATCCTGGCAGCTCTGATGGAGCTGTTCCCAGCCCTGCTGTGGCTCTGCTGCCTTGCAGGTCCCCACATCCATCCTGGGGGCTCTGATGGAGCTGCTCCCAGCCCTGCTGTGACTCTGCTGCCTTGCAGATCCTCACTGTGCCCAAATCCTGGGGGCTCTGATGGAGCTGCTCCAGCCCTGCTGTGACCCTGCTGCCTTGCAGGTCCCCACTGTCCCCACATCCATCCTGGGGGCTCTGATGGAGCTGCTCCCAGCCCTGCTGTGACCCTGCTGCCTTGCAGGTCCCTACTGGACGCACGTGCTGTTCACCTGGCGCTCGAGGGAAGGCCTGAAGGTGTATGTGAACGGCACGCTGAGCACCACGGACCCGCAGGGGAAGGTGTTCTACGACTATGGGGACGCCAGCACGGAGCTGCTGGCGGGCACGGAGGGCTCGGCGCGGCGCTCGGTCAGCGGCGCCTTCGACGAGTTCATCATCTGGGAGAGGGCACTGAGCCCCCGCGAGGTGCAGCAGTACTTCAGGGCTGCCGTGGGTGAGTGGGGCCGGGCTGGGAGGGTTTTCTGTGACCGTGGGGATGCCAGCATTGAGCTCTTGACGAGTTCATTGTCTGGGAGAGGGCACTGAGCCCCCGCGAGGTGCAGCAGTGCTTCAGGGCTGCCGTGGGTGAGTGGGGCTGGCCAGGGCCAGGCTGGGAGGGTTTTCTGTGACCGTGGGGATGCCAGCATTGAGCTCTCGATGAGTTCATCATCTGGGAGAGAGCGCAGAGCCCCCGCGAGGTGCAGCAGTGCTTCAGGGCTGCCCTGGGTGAGTGGGGCCTGCCCAGGCTCTTTCAGAGCTCTGCAGAGTTTTGCCTGCGTCCCACCTTTAATCCCTGCTGGTTTTCAGGAGGCTGCATCCCAAACTCCTTGGTTTGTGCCTTGAGGTGCTCATGCAGTGAGCAGCTGTGAGTTCACTGCCATTTCCATGGCATTAATTGCTCTGCTGATGGTTTTTTCCCTAAACTCCTGGTTCACAGGTTTTTCAGTGCCATGTGGAACTGTCAGAATGCTGTGAAAAATAAATGTATAGCCTCTTAATTGAAAGTGAAGCTGGATGTGCATTTTCCAGGGGCTTAGTAATTAAAATGTAAAGGGATGCCAGGTATTATATATTTTTAATTAGACAGAAGAATTCCAAGCCAACATTGTTTTAATGTGATCAGGTGTTTTGGAGCACTTGGGAAATGTGGCAATTTAATTTCTGGCTTTTCTTGTTAAAATAATAGACTGATTGTATTTTATAAAATTTCCCACCTAATGTATGAAATTAGAATATTCTCAGAGGAAGCAGTGGGTATTACAATAATAATCAACACAGGTAGAGAGGTTATGATATCTGTTTATTGATTTTGGGGGATTTCCAGCAGGGTTGAGGCAGGGCAATGTGCTTTGACATAAGGAAATAGGACAGCCTGGTTTTCAGTTGAATGAATGTTCATGTTCCTTTTGGATCTGTGAGAGAAATGGGTCCTGTGCATGCAGCTGGTGTTGGACTGCGCTGAAACTCCACACCCCTGGCAAATGATAACTCTTGGTCAGATGTAGATTAGAAGAAAATTTCATTTCTCTATCACAAATGACTAATAAATCCCTTTTCACAGAAAGGAATCAATGTTTTTAAAATGGAGCAATGAAAGCCATCCAGAATCAAGTTTATTCTCTGTCCTGACAAATCATTTCTGCCATGCTCACGTGCTCATTTTCAGTGCCCCGTTTCTACCCCTGCTCTTCCATTTGAGGGCTGCTCAGTTTTGCTGCAAGCACTGCGAGTGTTTCCTCTGGCTTTGAACGTTTCTCAGGTTTTCTGGTGGGGAAGAGCCTTTCTGAGCTTGCCTCTGAGGGTGTGATTCTATTTGGCACTCAGACAATTCAGGCTCAGGAGCTGAGTCAGCTCAGCAGCTGCCGAGGGGAGCTCAGACTTGACCCTCGTTTGCCCAGGGTCCCAACGGTCCCAGTCCAGTTTGTCTCATACAGAAATAAAAAATGATCTTCCATGAAATTGTCAGATCATTATTTATTTCTGATAAGACAGAGGATTTAAAAAAACCCAAAGCCTGAAGAATTTCTGTGAATGTTGGGGAAGGAGCTGGAGGAGAGAGATGGATGTCAGTGTTGTAACTGCACCATTGACCTTTTTTATTGAGATATAACACTCGAAATTTCCTGTTTGCAAGCAAAGATTTAGGTATGTAAGACTTAAACAGATTTAGGTATGTAAGACTTAAACTACTGCAATGCTCATCTGTAACAAGATGACAGAATAAAACTGATGGGAGAATCAGAAAATTATATTTTTTAAACAAGGCTGTGTGGCTGTACTGGAAAGAAATCAAATCCACAGAACAGCAAATCTGTTGCCTTCAGCTGGAACTGATCCAGCCCGAGGTGGGAACATATATATATATATATATAATTATGTGTCTGATATAAAAAATCCGGGTTTGTTAACAGCCTCATTTGTGTTTGTGTTTCCCCAGGTGTGCAAGTTCTGCTCTCTTCCACCCTTCCCTGGTCTCTGATGACAACCACCACCCAGCCCGTGGTAGGACAGTGCTCAGGACTCTTTTCCAGAGTGGCAGAATGTGCATAAATCAGAATTACACACCCTTCTCCCTGCTTCCTTTTCCTTAATGGCACTTATCCTCATACCTCAACTGCAAGTGCTTTTGGACACGCACAGGCAGGAGTTCTAGCCACTATGGGAAGATGGGAACACAAAGGAAATTCCCTGTTAAATCAAATATTTACTACGTTAAAAAATGGAAAAAGTAGCAACTTCTGAAGTGTTGCTGTTAGCTTTGAAAATATAGGAGGCTAAGAACCATTTTGATAATGTTCCTTTTCCTTTTCCTTTTCCTTCCTTCCCTCCTTGGACCCATACGGATAATCTGGGCTATTCTGTGTTGATTTCTGTCCCTGCTGGGGGCAGTACGGATAACCTGGGCTATCCTGTGCCAAATTCTGTCCCTGCTGGGGGCAGTACGGATAACCTGGGCTATTCTGTGCTGAGTTCTGTCCCTGCTGGGGGCAGTACGGATAACCTGGGCTATCCTGTGCCAAATTCTGTCCCTGCTGGGGGCAGTACGGATAACCTGGGCTATTCTGTGCTGAGTTCTGTCCCTGCTGGGGGCAGTACGGATAACCTGGGCTATCCTGTGCCAAATTCTGTCCCTGCTGGGGGCAGTACGGATAATCTGGGCTATTCTGTGCTGAGTTCTGTCCCTGCTGGGGGCAGTACGGATAACCTGGGCTATTCTGTGTTGATTTCTGCCCCTGCTGCAGCTCCCCACCGACGCCTACCAGCCCATCATCGCGGCGCTGAGCCAGGACAGAGGCAGCTCCCCCTCGGCCAGCTCCCTGCTGGGGCTCCTGCAGAACGTGTCCCTGAGCCTGCCCAACGAATCCCTGTCCCAGCACACTGCCCTGAGCCTGGCCCAGGTGAGTGGGGCCCCAGGTGACCCTGGTGCACCTGCAGACCCTGGAAGAGCCAGGGCAGCTTGGAAAGCTTTTGCTCACGGCAGACAGCACCTGTGAAAGAAGCAGTGGCTGCCTCAGGGAGCAGCAGGAGCTGAGCAGGGCTGAAATGTCTCTCTAGTCCCTGCAGATATTACCTTATGCCTTTGGGCCCCTCCTCAGCAAGGAAGGCACTGAGGGGCTGGATCTCTTCTCCCAAACAGCAAGGACAAGAGGAAATGGCCTCAAGTGGTGGCAGGGGAGATTTCAGTTGGATCTGAGGGAAAAATCCTTCCCTGCAAGGGCTGTCAGGCTCCGGGACAGCCTGCCCAGGGACATGGTGGAGTCACTGTCTCCTCTGGAACGGGCTCAAGGGATTTATTCCATTCAAGCCAGCCCACAGAGGGGAAAAAGCAAGCAGGTGTTTTCTGCAGTCTGAGATCAAGGGGCCATGTGTCAATAACATAAAGTTATAACACGGAGTGCTGGAAAGTGATGGGCATCCAATTCCCTGATTTCAGCAGGCTGCGAAGCCATTATTGCAGTAATCAGCTCCGGCCTCGCTGCTGATTGTTCCCCTAAGCCTGAGGGTAATTCCAGAGTGTCAGGGGCGCTTTACTCAGACAAAAACCACAAATAAACCCTCTGAAAACCACAGGGACAGCGACTGAGAGACTGTGTTAAAAGCTTAGCATTTGCAAACTGCAAAGCTTGGATTTCACGGATCACAGTTTAACGTGCAGCCAAAGCCCTTCTAAAAAGCTTTAATGCGTTGTTTCCTTTGTTTTCCGGAAATATTTCCGTGGGCTGTGCGTGTCAGACGGAGCCCCGTCCTGCCCGAGCCCGTACCTGTGTCCCAGGTCGCTGCTGTCCGGGCGCTCGTTCCTGCTGGCTGAGGCTGCTTCGTGTGCCCCGACAGCGATCTGCAGACAGACATGTGGGACATGATTAGCGGCAGACAGAAATGTGGGACATGATTATCTTCAGCAGAGCTGTTTTGGGATGTAAACACAGGAGAGTCCTGATCATCCACACCGACCCTGTCATTTGCCTGATGGATGCTGAGGCTCTGCATTGTCTGCAGCTAATTCTCTGACAGGCAGGCGCTGAGCCTGCATGTGATTTTCTGTGCAGTTATCTCTGCCTGATCGCCCTACGCCTCACAGCACCAGGAAATTTGATTTAAGTGATGTGCAATAAACTTTCTGATTACTGACACCCGGTATAATGAATCGCTTCTGACAAATCTGACTGCGGTTTGTTATGTGCTGTCTTCCACATCTCACAGTGCAACTTTGCTGTATTCATTCTCTGAAGGCTTTTTAATGGATGACTTTGAGCTGGAAACGTGGTTTTTTTCTTTTAATTTTCAGTGCAAATTTCTGTGCTCCCTTTTCCCTTCCATGTCAGCAGGACTGCCCAGCCCTGGGCTGTGTTTGCACAGTGCCAGCCCAGCCTCAGTGCCCCGGGCTGGCACACTGGGAGGTGTCCCTGCCTCGGGACAGGGGCTGGAACAAGATCACTTTTAAGGTCCCTGCCAAGCCCCTGTGATTCTACAGAGCCGTATGAGTTTAGATGAAACAGGAGAGTAAGTTCTTTCAGCCTGAGCTGTAGTGGCTGCACCTGGGGAGTGACACGGTGCTGGGGCTGCCGATAGAATAATTGTCACTTTGGGAAGTCACCAACAGAGCACGCTGGGGATGCTGGCAGGTAGAGATGGATCTGGGACTGCAGTGGAAGGGGGCTTCTCATCTTAACATGAGCTGAGAAAAATCCTGGCAGAGCTCTGCCCTGGGTCCTTGCCAGGAGATGTAGCTGATTAGTAGGTAATCGAGTTTTATTTGTCTTTCAGGCGTTTTTAAAAGCGATTGAAGACTTCCTGTTGCTGTCTGACTGGATTGATGGCCCGGAGGTAAGACAAATGGGCTTAGATTTGTGGTTTCCTTCAGTTGCACGAATCACATGATGGTAACAGACCTGGTTGTCACTGTTACTTCACTTGCTGGGACTTTTTGGCACTATGACTTATTTTATCATCTGTCACTGATGAAAGACCTGCAGGGTGAGTCCAGAAATTTCCTGAGTTTTTTGCTTGAATCTTAAGAAAACACAGATTTCAGGAGAGAGTGCTTTTAGAGAGAAAAGAGCTCTTTTTAAGAGCTGCTGAGAGAAGGAGAAGCTAAAGCACAGGGAGGTCTCACTGAAGCCTAAAGCGCTTTTGAGACAAAAAGATGTCTAACTGATCTAAGTTCTTAGTGTCACATCCTTGATCATCTCTGGTGTAAGTGGATTTCAGATGAAATAGGTTTCCTTTCCACTGAAACAAGCACTAACTCTGAGATTTTATGAATCACGTTTCGACCTGGAGGGTTAAAGTTGCTTTTCTACTGAGGAGCATTTGAATAAAGATGAAGGAAAGGCCAAACTGCAGCGTCTCAGCTTGTGTTCCAAGAAAGACCTGATGCCCGCGTTCAGATATTGTCCAAACCCTCCAGCAGTGCCGGTGCTGAGCAGGGCTGGCAGCGGGGCTGCTCTCCCCGGGCTGCTCTCCCCGGGCTGCTCCCGAACAGCGCTGCGGGGACGGGCTCAGGCGGCCCGGGCGGTGTCACACCGAGGGGAGAGCCCCGGGCGGGCTGGGCAGCGACCCCCGCGCCCCGGGGCTGGGCTCACCCCGGGTCTGTCTGTCTGTCTGTCCCTGGGCTGGGCTCACCCTGGGTCTGTCTGTCTGTCTGTCCCTGGGCTGGGCTCACCCTGGGTCTGTCTGTCTGTCCCTGGGCCGGGCTCAGTCCCTGTGTCTGTCTGTCTGTCTGTCCCTGGGCTGGGCTCACCCCTGTGTGTGTGTGTCTGTCTGTCTGTCCCTGGGCTGTGCTCACCCCTGTGTGTGTGTGTCTGTCTGTCTGTCCCTGGGCTGTGCTCAGTCCCTGTGTCTGTCTGTCTGTCCCTCCACTGTGCTCACCCCCGTGTCTGTCTGTCTGTCTCTGGGCTGTGCTCAGTCCCTGCGTCTGTCTGTCTGTCTGTCTGTCCCTGGGCTGTGCTCAGTCTCTGTGTCTGTCTGTCTGTCTGTCCCTGGGCTGGGCTCACCCTGTGTCTGTCTGTCTGTCTGTCCCTGGGCTGTGCTCAGTCCCTGCTCACCCCGTGTTTGTCTGTCCCTCCACTGTGCTCGCCTGTGTCTGTCTGTCCCTCCACTATGCTCACCCGTGTCTGTCTGTCTGTCCCTCCGCAGAGCCCCGCCGTGCTCAGCAGCCTGATCCACACCATCGACACGGTGCTGGCTCACCTGTCGCTGCAGCTGGACGGGAGCTCGCTGCCTCTGACCCTCGAGGGCTCCTCGGCCGTGGCAGGTGGGGCTGGCTCGGCTGCTCCCTGTCCCTTTCCCTTCCCTTTTCCCTTCCCTTTCCCTTCCCCTTTCCCCTCTCTGCTGGGGCTGCCCTGCCAGCCCAGGGCACAGTGTGCTCACACAGGGCACAGCTCCTCACCCCCCCGAGGAATCCCACCCAGTTTTATTCACCAGAGCTGGCTGGAGGTGAGGGGCTCTGCCTGTGCTTGGCTTGGGTTATTCGGGCTCTGCCTGTGCTTGGCCTTCCCTGGGGTCACTCGGGAGGAATTCAGGATTGGAGTTATGTGTGAAGGGTTGTGCTAATAGAGTTAAAGGGCCTAGAGCTCTCAGTCAGCCCCTGCAGGTTTGGGACATTCATCTTTGCAAGGCTTTTGCCAGAGGCTGAAAATGACAGGAATAGTTTTGACCTTTTTGGAGAATTTTATTTTACTGCAGGTTAGCATCTTGGCACCTCAATTTGGTCTGCATCTTTGGGTGCTGCAGGTGTCAGAGGTGTTTAATCTGCTCTGGCTGCCTGCTTTGCCTTGCTGAGAGCCCTCTGAGGGGAGAATAAGCTGAGCAGCCCCAGGAGCACCCATCACTGCTGCCTCTCACACACGGGGCTCTCAGGTGCAGGACTGAAACTGTGCCTGCAAATGCAGGGCAGGCGTGCTGCAGGTCTGCTCTGCCTGCCTGGGGGGCACAGCAGCAGTGCACAAACCTGCTCTGCCACAGAGCATTCAGAGGCAAAAGGCTCTCCTAAAGGGGCTGGGGGATTCACCACACGGTCTGCAAACATCTGGGGTTTAAGCACAGGAGAATCTAAATGCTGCACCAGCTCCCAGGGCAGGCTGCTAAGGCAGTGAGCTGGGTGCAGGGGCTGTTGATGTGCTGATGTTTTTGTCTGGGCTGTCACGCAGATTATGCTGTGGTCAAAATGCATCCTCAGAGCCTGAATGTGTCCCACTATCGATTTCCATCTCGAGGGCAGAGCTACATTTCCATTCCCAGTGAGGCTTTCCATGGAAAAGGTAAGGAAGAGGTTAAAGAGAGAAGTGGACTCATGTGCGCAGGGTATCAAAAAATGATTTTGCTTTAGAACAGCTTTTGGTTCACTTTATTTTTCCAGGTAACTGGAAAAATCCCCTGTGGATTGCACTGAGTCTGAGGAAGCAGCAGTGGTCCTGTCAGGCTAACGAGCAATTAATGTGGTGGAGTTTTCATACTAATTGGATTAATATTGAATAATGGAGCTGAGCAACAGAGACTGGAGCCATTTAATTCTGACACATTTTTACATCACAGAAGCCATAATTTCATAATTATTCTTTTTAATTATCCGAACTGGTTATTTTTAAGAAATTCTAGGATGTCAGGTCAGGTATTACCTATCCCTTCATGCAAAATTGGTCTTTTGTCTAAAATTAAACTATAAAATGACAGGTTGAAGCAATAGCAGCTACAGGAACAGAATGAAGATACAGACTACACTCACGGCAAAAAGGCAGAACTCAGAAATCCAAACCTATGCAAAAAATTTAAAAACCCCAACAGAAGCATGGCTAAAATCTGCACCTTTAGCCAAGACTCTAAAATAGCAATGTTAAGTTAATTATCTATGCTTTACTCAGAGGCTGAAGGAACCCATTTACAGAAGCATCTACTTCCATTCTCAAATCTTTGAAAATGTGACTTTTGTGCCCTAAATGCCAGCCCCCAGAATCTGCTCACCCAGAGGCTTCTCTGCAGTCACCTCTGGAGAGGGATGGTCGATCCCTGTTTCATAAAGTGCAGAGTTAGCTGAAAATAACCTGCAGGGAGAAATTCTCTGATAATTACTGAACTGTCTGCCTGATTTGTGGTGACAGCTCTGTTTCTTTGCACTGGCAGGGGCTCTGGCTGGAGACTGCAGGTCCTCCCAGGTTTGAATAACTGTAATTGCAAACCAACTTGTAATGCCAAAAATAGCAAGTGAGAGGAGTTTTTTCCCTTCCCACTTCTACAGTTCCTCACCATACAGGTTTTCTTTGATTTTCCAGAACACTGTCATGCTTTGTATCCTGAAATGATCCAGGGCATTAAATGTTCTACTCTTTTCCAGCTGCAGCTCACTTCTGAGCAATCGCAGCTACACGGCCCAGATGAGCCAGCCTGAAAAATCTGTCATTCCACCTTTACCAGCTGACACTGTAAATACTTGGAACCCGACAAAAGGGACAGTAAAAGACATCTGTGAGGCTCACTCTGAGAAAACACACATCTGTCTCTTCCCTCAGCTGCTGGAGAGCCCAAAATCACCTGGGATGTGGGCAGCAAGCAGAGCCCAGGGAATGGTGGCCTGGCTGGGTTTGCTCAGCTGCCAGCCAGTGCTGGGGGTGCCTGGGACCCTGCTGGCTCCGGGGGTCCCTGCTGTGCCCTGCCACCCTTCCTGCTGCTGCTGGGGGTGACAGCTGGCAACTGATGAATTAGCAGCTGGTTTTGGAGGTGCAGCTGTGCAGCACAGGCAGCTCTCCATTCCACCTGAGGCATCTGTGCTGCACAGCGTGCTCACACCTGGGCAGTGTGCTCACACCTGGGCAGTGTGCTGACACCTGGGCAGCGTGCTGACACCTGGACAGTGTGCTGACACCTGCACAGGGTGCTGACACCTGGGCAGCGTGCTCACACCTGCACAGGGTGCTCACACCTGCACAGGGTGCTGACACCTGCACAGGGTGCTGACACCTGGGCAGCGTGCTGACACCTGTACGCTCAGCAGAGCAAGCAGAGCCCTGCTGAAGCCCAGGTGTGAGGGGTGTGCAGGTCAGGGCTCTCAGTGAACAGGAGCCCTGGGAGAGTTGTCCTGCTTGCGCAGGAATAACCCTGCTCCCTCTCCACAGCCTGGATCACCATCGTGGGCCTGCTGTACCACAACATGCATTACTTCTTCAATAACATCAACCCCCTGGACACCAGGTGAGTGCCTGCAGCAGGTAAGAGCTGTTTATTGCTGTGGTGACACACCTGGGCACAGCCACGTCCTTATCAGCTGGCAGCAAATGACAAGCCATAGCCCTGCTCCCGCAGTGCTGAGGGCGTGCAGCCATTAGCCAGAAGGGATTAAAGTTTGCACGGCATGTTTTATTTTAGGTGGCAATAAAACAGATTCCATGGCGACATGTTTGTCTTTCTCTGTCTTCTCCTTCCACTCATCAGATCTGGTACTAGAATTTCATAATTTTATCTGTCTCGTAAAAGGAAATTGCGTTTTTTTTTTTTCCTAGCCCATATGAAGATAAAGCTTGCACTTAAATTAAACAAGTAAGAGAACATAACATCCCTCTTTAGACAAAATCTGAATCCTAATCCTAGGAACCCATAAGGTAATTTTATAACAGCAGACCAGGCAGTTCTTTAAAGACCTTCTGCTCTATGTGCCACACCAGTGGAATCATTAGCAGATAAGATACAGTAAATCAGAGCTGTGTGAGCCTCTGCAGTGCAGCTCCCAGGGGCTTTGCGAGGCCATTCCTGCCAGCCATCACCTGGTGCTCCAAGCAAGTGCATGACTGTCTTCATTTGATTTTCTCTGGGCTGCATGGATCAGCTCCCACTGTCAGCCTTTCCCACTGGAATTGTGGCTGGGTTGTTGCTGCCAGCAGGAGAGGAGCAGCACCCCAGCCCCAGGGGCTGCCAGGGATTGCCAGGGGCTGCCAAGGATTCCCAGGGATTGCCAGGGACTGCCAAGGATTGCCAAGGACTGCCAGGGATTCCTAGGTGCTGCCAGGGATTCCCAAGGATTGCCAGGAGCTGCCAGGGGCTGTCAGGGACTGCCAGGTGCTGCCAGGGATTCCCAAGGATTGCCAGGGACTGCCAAGGATTCCCAAGGACTGCCAGGGATTCCCAGGGACTCCCAGGTGCTGCCAGGGATTCCCTCCCCTCCCTGCCCTCTCTCCCTGTGCCCCTCAGGGTGGGGAGCCCCTGCCCTGCCTGGCTGCTCCAGGCAGTGGGTAATGCACTGCAGGATCTCGTCCGTAAACTGTAGATGCAGGTGTGCCCAAAGCAGCATCCAAAAAGGTAATAATTCAGGGAATGCTGCCTTAGCAATTCCTCCTCTGTGGAGCCAAACCCCAGGTACTCAAAGATGGTTTAAAAATAAGTATGCACTTCTCTTCTGCTTGCTTTTCTTTTTTGTGCTCTACTCTTGTAAACTTTTTTGCTTACTTTTCGGTAGAATAATTTTTTTCTCAGAGTAGTTTGTTTTAGAGAATTTCTTTTGTGTTCCTTCCACCACTGGGCTACTCAAACACCTGTAATTTAAAACCCAACCTTCTTCTTTTTTTTTGTGGTGGAAAACCAAAACCAAAACTCTTGGAGCTTTAGTGCTGTACAGTCACAGAGCTATTTTCAGACTACATAAATACCAGTTTCTGAGGGGAGCAGCTTGGGATTCTTTGCCCAAAGGAGATGAGCCCCAGCAATGTCCTGAGCCCATCCTGCTGCCGTTCACGGGCTCTTTGTGTAAACGTGGGCCTGACACCCAGGGCCAGGGTGGGGAAAGGCTCTGCAGGCACAGAAACACCATTCCCTGCTTCCGGTGAATTCCAAACCTCACCAAGGTCTCTAAAGGTAAAACAAGCAGATGAAGGGTGTGGGAAAACATCCACGCTCTTAATCTGTGCAGGAGAAACCTCAGCCTGTTGGATAATGAGTTTAACTTCACAGCTCCTTATCTAAACTTGAATTTGTCCTATCAGAGTGGCAAATTCTGCCTTCAGATGAGCAAGTCCCATTCCCTGCTGGTTTCTGGGAGCAGAAGCAATCTCTGGTCCTGATGGGTTTTTTTAAGGTCAGAACTGAGGGGTTGTGCTAAATGAGTTCTGTGGCCCTGCCAAGGAGCTGAGTGCAGTTATTTCAACTCTGACGTGAGGGTTTTTGGTTTTTTTTTCTGAAATAAAAACAAGAAACCACTGCAGACAGGTGGTGGGTGTCAACAAGGTGGTTTTTCATTTGTTTCCAACTGGCCCTTTCCAGGTGGGCTGTGTTTGGGAACCCAGGCTGGTGGTTAATTCACCCAGGCTCAAATTTCTCCTGGTAACACCCATTCATCCACCTGCTCAAGGGACAGGTGACAGCAGTCATTTAATCCTGCAGCTTGTTACTGAGAGAGTAAAAAATTCTACCCTGAAACCAAATGGGTCTCAGTTACTCCTAAATGAGTGAAAATGCCAAACTCATAAGTTTTACCTTAAAATAAGGGGCTTTTGTACTGCAAAATGACTTCCCCCTAGAATAAATTCATTTCCAGGACGAATCAGTTATTTAGTCCAGTTCAGCTGTGTGTATTGTGACCTGTCTTCCCCTCTAACAAATCTAACTGGGCATCATCTATTTCTCAAGGTAAAGCTATAAATCACTTCTAAGTACATTCCTGTGTTTGTTTTGTGCATTTTGTCCGTGTGTCTCACACACTGATTTATCTGTTTGACCAGCCAGCCTGAAAGGCCCTGCCAGTTTCCTCCTCATTTTGCTCAGGGAATTGTTCGGATCCCTCCTCAGGATTCTCCCCAGCTCCCTCAAACACTCTGAGCAGGGCTTGTAGACCTTGGCAAGGAGGAACAGAGTGAAGGAGGAGCTTTGGTGGCAGTCCCCAGGTGCCCAGAGCTGTTCCCATACTTTGTGGGTGTATGGCCTCCAGTCCTGAAGGGCCCTTTGGGGCCAGACCTGGCTGCCCCAGAGGGACTCCTTGGCTTGAAGGGAGCAAGGAGGGTCTGTGCTCCTTCGCTGTTATGCATGAACTAAAAACCTGTTGTTCTTCTTCTCCCTTAACATATTTGCTTCTCCCCAAGGATTGCTGAAGCTGCTGCCTACAGAGGCTCCATGATCTCAGCCAGCAGTTATCTCATCTCCATCAAGGTGGAGCCCCTGCCCCAGCTGTCCTCCAACCTGTCAGGCTCTCCTCTCATCACCATCCAGCTCAGCCACACCCTGGTAAGTGAGAGGGAGCTGCTGCTCGGGGCTGTGCTGAACTTCCCTGCCTGGGACCGTTCCTTTGTACTTCTCCCATGATTTTGGTGGCATTCTTAGTGGCAGTTCAGTTGCCATTTGTGGCTGCCACATTCTGTTTCCCCCAGCATTGTGGCTTCTTTTTGCATCACTGCCAAAGGCTGCTGAGTGCTCGTGCCCAGGGAGCTGGGGGCCCTGGTCTGTGTGCCTGCACACACTGGGATGAAACGCTGCTTTCCCACTGCAGTGCTCAATAACAGCAATTCCCTTGTGGTTTTTGCTTTTTGATCTTGGCCCACACTGAGATAACAGGGGGTTTGATGGTTTGATGTCAGTGGAATGGAGAGGGTTCAGACTCTGAGGTGCTGAGAGGAGGCAGTGCAGCATCTCTGACCCACTTACAGCCGTGAATGGGAACGGCAAGGAGAGATTTAAATTCTTAAACATTTCCTAGAATACATCTCTTAGATGTTCTTCTGAATATTTTATCGTATTTTTCTTTTAAAGCTATTTTCAAGCTGGTTTATCTTCTTTCTGTTGGGCTTCTGGTAAAGCTGGAGTAAGCTGCAGAAGCAGGGAGGATCCCTGAGGCCCAGCAGTGAAGTGTGTTGTTTTGCTGACAGTTTCCAAACTGAGAACTCCCAAATGCCCCCAGAGGCCTCTTAGAGGTGGGCACTTGTGAAGAGTGAATTTTGCACAGATCATTTCCAGAATGCACTTGCTGTGTTTGCCCAGGTTCCTCCCTGTGCTGCAGTGCTGATCATTTACTAGCAGGCTCTCACACAAACCTGTGGGTTTTCCTTTTCTGGGACACAGGAATGCTGCATTTGTCAGGCATCTTTCTTTGCTCCAGCCCTGGAAGGGGAATGCTCATGGCTGGTTTACCAGCAGAGAAGGGGCTGGGAGGCTCAGCTCCTCCTTGCCCAGCCTGTGCTTGGGGTTTGTGTCAGAGGAGGGCTGGCTTCTCTCACAGAGCTCCTCTGGCTGCTCGGCAATGCCATCACAACGCGCCTGGAATTTGCCTCCGACACCTCTGGCTCGCAGAGTGCAGTTGCTCGTTTGGCTTTTAATTGATGGTTAGGTTCAACACGGAGGGATGGGTGAATAGATCATTCCAGCTGTGCCTGGTGGGGCCAGAGCTGCTCTGCTGGACACTGCCACTGCCCAGCTCGCTGGGTGACAGGTGTCCCCAGCAGGGCTGCATAGATGCCGGACAGCCCGGTCCCGCTCGGACAGCCCAGTCCTGGTTCGGACAGCCCAGTCTGTTTGGACAGCCCGGTCCCATTCGGCACGGCCTGTGAGCTCCCAAGCAGCTCCCAGCCGCAGGCTGCCTTAGCAAGCTCCAGTGGTTATCAGCTCTCAGTGGTTATCAGCTCTCAGTGGTTATCAGCTCTTTGGTGATTCCAGCTCTCAGCTTGCCCGGTGCTGCAGGCAGGGTGGGAGAGGAGGCCGTGCAAGGCTCCACAGCCATGTCTTTATTGATCTTCTGCGAAGGTCTCGGGGACAGCTCTTCTGCCGAACTGGGCAGAAGCAGGGTTTATACAGGGTACAGGGCTTTTGGAAATTGTCCAGTCGTAGGGGTCAGAGGAAGGTGACCTACAGTCTTACAGAGAGATAAGTGAGGGTGCAAAGGCAGAGGAGAGGGTCCCCTGCGCCCTGCTCAGCTCGACTCGGCATTTCCTGCCTGAGGCCCTGCAGGCCCCGAGCCCCAGGGAGCCACCTGGGACAACATCAATTCACACAGCTGGGAATTTACTTAGGGAAATGACTTCAGCAAGTTCACAGAAGTAAATTCAGAAGTGAGTTTGCTTCAGCAGGTTGGGAGGTGGCTCCGTGTCCCCGGGAGCTGCCAGCTGCCAGCAGCACAGATCCCTTCTTCCCTCTGGAGTTTCCTCTGCTTGAGCAGGGCTCCTCATGGAATAAAGGTAGAATTTAAAATGTAAAAGATCACTGTGGTAAAGTAGGTGCTTTAAGGAGTGACAGTCACGTTATTTATCTGAGTTTGTGATTGAATGATATGTTTAAACTGAGAGCATAAAAACTGGCTTAGAAACCTGTTTTATCCATTACAATGCTGCAGTAATGGGAGGAACATTTGAAGTGGATACCATTTCATTCTTATAGCTGTTTGTTTGTTCTACATAAAGTTCTCAGTTTAGCGGAGGAAAGTGTAATAAGAAAAAGTAAAAAATACCAAATCCAAACAAATAGTTTTTCTTTAATAAAGTTTGAGTCTGACTTCTTAATTCCTCTTCTTCTAATGTGTGTAGGAAAAATGCCAATCACTGAGCAACAGAAAACAAAAGGAAGCTGGAATAAACCAAGTCTATTTTAGGAAGTAGTTACACAGAGAATGCCTGTGAACTGAATATCATCTCTTGAAACAAAACTTCACAGGGCATTTATCATCCCACAGCTTCACTCCTGGTGACAGCTTAACCCCTCAGGCAGGGGTTTCTCTGAAATTGCCTGCAGTTCTCACACGGCTCTGAGGAGCTGGTGAGGTGAGGAAATTTCCTCTCGTTTTGAAACAGAGGAATTCCAAATGGGGACTAATGTCTAATTAATTAGGGAAGGATACAGGGAATATCCATCAGTGCTGTGTCAGTGCTTCCCTTGGCAGAGAGCAGCGTGGGGCAGAGCTGGGGCTCTGGGGCTGAGGAGTCAGCTCAGAGCTAATAAAAACCTGTTAATTCAGGTTAATTCATGGACCAGGGCGAGCAGGCTGGGCTCTGCCGGGGGGTATCGCCTGTAATTGCAGCACAGTCTCTGTGAACACTGAATAGGTTTCATTTCTCTTTTTCATCAGCAAAATTTTGCCTGAATTAAGTCCTCTAAGAGGCAGTTCAATACTCCAATTTGCAATGGTCAGTTGAGACTCAGGACCACTCCAGGGACAGGCAGACATTTTTGGACAGATGTAGAAAGTAGTGATGCTCTGCTCTTCACCAGCTCGGATGAGTCACTGTGTCCAGAGCACAGAAACTCAGAAATCCCCAACACCTCCCGGGCTTGGGGAGGATGTGGACACTGAGGGGGGTTTGAGGCTGGAGACAGCTCAGTCTTGACCTGCCCAGATGTTTCGTAGTGAGGCAAGAGTACATTCTGTAAAATGATTATCTGAAAGAAGTTCTGTTTCCAGCAAGATGTTTTTCATAGCAGGAACAACTAGAGAAGAACTAACATTTCACTTCTGTGATCCAAGAAATTACAGCACGGGGCAGAAATTTAGAAGAGATGAATGTCAGGGCTGAAATGCAGCACAATGTGCTCTGGAAAAAGCCAGAAGAGGCAGCAGAGGAGGAAATTGTGTCAAACAGCACCAGGATTTTGTAAAACCCATATGGCTGCATAGCACAGGCTGCGTAGCATCAACCTGGATTTGTGCCATGCTGAAGTTACAGTTTGGCATAGCTGTAGCTGATGTTGCTTACATTTTGTAGCTAACACAAATTCTTGTGTTTCAGGCACCTTTCAGCTGGTAGGAGCAGCAGAGGGTGTAAATCCAGGCATGTTTGGTACAAAGAGGGCCCAGAACTGCCAGGCACAGTGAGGCAGTGGGACAGGAGGGCAGCAGTCACAGCCTGGGTGCTGCTCAGAGCTCTGGGGATCCCTCACTCCTGATTGGCACTCCAGAGAAAATTGCCTCACATCTGGAAGAAAACTTCTTGCACACTAGTTTCAACCACTTTGAGTTTTCTCCAGGGCTTTATTTTCTCGTTGCTCTTTGCAGAAGAGGAACATGTGCAGCTGCAGTTCTGGAGAGTTATGAGCTCCTGGCTGCTGCACCCTCTGTGAGAATCCTCTCATGAAGATTAGATGCAAATTGGGAATTCTTAATGCAGCTGCTTTTCCCTCAAAAATAGTTTGGGGCAGTGCCACTTTAAAGAGTTGTTTGGTTCTGGGATAAAAGGCATGTTTCACCAAGATACTGCAAGTCGGGACTAATTCAGCATTGTTCCATCTCAGTCCTTTGCTCAGCGTGGTCCACTTTAGCAAACACAGTGCTTGGGGAATTGAGAGGTGCTCATCTTTCCTGCCGTGTTCTCACGCTGAATCCTTAAACGGCTGCTCCTCTCCTCTTTGTGAGGAGCTGCCTCTGCTCTCCCACTTTGTGCAGTGAGTGCTTCCCATCAGGACCCTGCTGTGACCTTTCTCTTCACCAGCGAGGCTTCAGCAGCTTCTCCTCTCCATTATCATCTCCTTCCTCTATCAGCCTCTCCTCTCCATTATCATCAGCCCCTTCCTTCAGCAGCTTCTCCTCTGGATTGCCAGCTCCTTCCTTCCTTCAGCAGCTTCTCCTCTCCATTATCAGCTCCTTCCTTCAGCAGCTGCTGCTCCTGGTCCCCTCTCCTGCTCCCAGTCCTTCCCCTGCTCTTTCCTGGCTCTCCCAGTCCTCTCTCCTGTTCCTGGCTGTCCTGCAGGAGCTGCAGGAGCTGCAGGAACACCTTGGCTTTCCCGGGATGCTGCCGTGCAGGCACCCCAGACCTTCTCCCCAAACTCAGCCTCGCTCACAAAACCACTCCTCACTTCTGGCTGAGCTTTTAATGGGGCGGTGGGACTTCTGCCTGGAAACTCACCCAAACCTCCTCCTTTCCTCTCTCTTGCTCCTGGCCAGGCCCCACCCCGAGGTTTGTTTAACATCATTACCGATAAGAAAATAAAACAAGGGAAGAACCAATTCCCGTTCCTACACAAATATTAGTGCTACCGTCAGAGAGGCAAATCAATGTGCAGCCAATTAATTTTTATGGCAAGTTAAGTGTTGGCTAATTTATATATTGATTGAGGAAAAACAATGAATCTTGCCCACATCTGCAGAACAAAGGTATAATTTTTCAGTGGATGGACTTTGACAGAGAGAACTTCACTAAAACACAATCGAAACTGTGACTCTTGCAGAATGTACCACAATTAAGCAAAAAGAAAAAATGATAATCAAGCTCATGACTTTGAAATCAGTGCAAAGTTTGGCACTGTGTTACACAAGTTAAATCCTTGCTGTAAAGAGTACAGGGACTCCACCGAGTGAGGAAGGGCAGAGCAGTCACACTCTAGAGAGGCCAGCAAAGAGGAGGTGGCACATTTGGGGTTTGTTCCCTCCACGCTGCCCGGTCCCCCAGGCACTTGAACTGCCCTCCTTCTGGTGGATGATGGCATCCACAGCCAGCAGGCCCTGGGGTGAGCTGCTAGCAGGAGATGTGCAGCTGAGCAGGGATTCTCCCTCTGTGAAAGAAAAAGAGGAGCAGAGTCCTTCCAGCTGCACAGGCAGCATGGGCTGGCTCCGAGCACATTTCAGAGCACATTCCTGGCAGGACAGGGAGCAGCTGAGCCAGCCCTGCACTGCTGCCAGCCCTGCATTGCTCCCTCTTTTGCACTGCTGCCAGTGCCCTGCACTGCTGCCAGCCCTGCACTGCTGCCAGTGCCCTGCATTGCTGCCAGTGCCCTGCATTGCTGCCAGTGCCCTGCATTGCTGCCAGTGCTCTGCACTGCTGCCAGTGCCCTGCATTGCTCCCTCTTCTGCACTGCTGCCAGTGCCCTGCACTGCTGCCAGCTCTGCACTGCTGCCAGTGCCCTGCACTGCTGCCAGCTCTGCATTGCTGCCAGCCCTGCACTGCTGGCTCCTCTGCACTGCTGCCAGCTGAGGTTTGGGGTTTTGCTGGAGCTGCTCAGGACAGCAGAGCTTTCCCTGCCCTGCAAGGGTGCCATGGGGGAGTTAGGGGCTGGCACACACAGCTCAGAGCTCTCCCATCCATCCCCAGAGGGGCTGGCACACACAGCTCAGAGCTCTCCCATGCCCAGAGGGGCTGGCACACACAGCTCAGAGCTCTCCCATGCCCAGAGGGGCTGGCACACACAGCTCAGAGCTCTCCCATCCATCCCCAGAGGGGCTGGCACACACAGCTCAGAGCTCTCCCATCCCAGAGGGGCTGGCACACACAGCTCAGAGCTCTTCCATGCCCATGGGGCTGGCACACACAGCTCAGAGCTCTCCTGTCCCCAGAGGGGCTGGCACACACAGCTCAGAGCTCTCCCATCCATCCCCAGAGGGGCTGGCACACACAGCTCAGAGCTCTCCCGTCCCCTCGGGGCACTGCAGGCACTTGTCCCTTGCCCAGCGTGGCTCTCAGGTAGGGAATGCATGGACTGATTGCTCAGGGAGACAGCTAATTAATAAACCTGCAAGGAAAAAAATATCCTGTGGCACTTTAGATGGATTCACAGTAAACTGTGTGTGAGTTATGCTGCTCCTTGTCAGCATTTTCTACACTTGCCTGAGGATGTTTTAAATAATTTCAATAGCAAGAACTCCAGGAGCCAGTGCTGTCTGTATTCTTCATTTCTTGTTTCTGTCTGCTATGGTAATTGACATCAAATGCAGCTTGAAAAGCCAGCAAAAGAATAAGTTTGGAGGAAGAACCAGACACACCAGGGAATTTACTTTTCCTGAGTGATTCTGTAATTATTCAGCCACACTGGTGAAATCTTACTGATTCCCATTTGTCCTTAGGGATGCTAATTCTACCCTCAAAAAGATTTGGAATGTCAGATCTGGGAGAAAGCTTTTTTGTTTGTTTCTTTGTGTTTTTTTCCACCTCAACCTAGAAATAAGTTTTCTTGATTTTTGCATATGGCAGACACATGGTCATTTTTTAGGAGCATTACTTAAAGGCCCTCAGAACTGGATTGATTTTTCTTTATCAAGAAAGTCAGCTTTGCAATGTAATGCTATTAATTTGCACTCCAAGTAATTAAAAAGCTAGAATAGTATTGGATTTTTCTTCTAACCTCTGATTTCTCAGTTTCACCTTCTGTGTAATGGTTGTTTTGTGAGTCATATAAAACTTTTCCCCTAGATTTATTCAATGTTGGAGTCCTGATTTCCATTGATTTTGATTCGTGAAACTCTTTGTATTGGCATGATCTCTTTTCCAGTCAAAGGCCTTTGTTTGTCCTTGCTCAAGCTGGGGAGAAAGCATCATCATAGAAATGGGCTCAAGCTTTGTGGCCCAGGTTCTCCTGTGGAGCCGGGCAGCAGAGCTCGCAGGGTGAGTGAAATGGTGCCAGTTTGGACTAACAGGACATTCCCAGGTTACTGCACTTCCAAAATGCCCAAAACTTCCCCAGACGGGACTGCTGCAGGCCTGGAGAGCAGGGCAGTGAAACGGCACCACCACGAGGGCACTATTTCAGAGGGGCACACCAAAGCTCTGCAGCTGAGTGGCGGAGCACGGGGAGGAGGCTGAAATGTTCCCTTTCTTGGTCCTGCCCTGCAGTGTTGAGCTCTCCTAGACCAAGGAGCTGTGACAGCTCCACGTGTTTCTCCTTGGCAGGGCTGCGTTGGGCTGGATGTAAATTCCTCCGAGGAGCAGGAATATTTACATTGAAAACCTGCCAGGAGTCAGACCAAGTGTTACTGGGGCTGGAGGAGGTGTGGGCAGAGCAGGAAAACCAGCCAGGGAATAATCCAATGCAGGAAAACCATCCAGGGAATATTCTAATGCAGGAAAATCATCCAGGGAATAATCTAATGGAGGAAAACCATCCAGGGAATAATCCAATGCAGGAAAACCACCCAGGGAATAATCTGCTGCAGGAAAACCATCCAGGGAATAATCCAATGCAGGAAAACCATCCAGAGAATAATCTAATGCAGGAAAACCATCCAGGGAATAATCCAATGGACCAGGGAATAATCTAATGCAGGAAAACCACCCAGGGAATAATCTGTTGCAGGAAAACCATCCAGGGAATAATCTAATGCAGGAGAACCACCCAGGGAATAATGCAGCTCCAGAAAATCCAGCACCAGCCCTGTCCCTGCTCCAGACTGGCAGGGCTTTGCCCTGGGGAGCAGCTGCCAGGGTGACAAACAATCAGAGCTCAGATGCTCTGGGGGCTGAGCTCCTGCAGGTGACCAGGTGCTGGCAGCTTTTCCTCCCAGAGCCTGGCTCAGGTGAGGCTGGGCTCAGCCTGCTCCTGGTCAGGGCTTTGCTGGGCGAGGCTCAGGGGTGCCCCAGCCCTGTGCAGGCAGGAGCCAGCACAGCCCCAGGGCTGTGTGGGACAGGGACAGGGACGGGCACAGTCCTGCCCTCCCACCTGCAGGGATTCTCCTGCCCTGGCTCCTTCTGTAGCTTCTCTTTGGGGCTGAAATGCACAGGGATGCCAAAGCAGCCTGGGGTGGCCAGCTGGGGGATGAGAGGGGATGTTGTGTGCAAACAGCTCAGGATCAAACCCCACCACATCCTCTGAAGGCAGCGCGGGGGGAACGAGCTCCTCCAAAAGGCGTTATTAACGCTGATCACTCATTTAAGGAACGAGTGACCTTACACTTATCTAACCATCTTGGAGTATGTGATGTCACTTTAAATAATGAGTTTCACAGTGAACCACGCAAACATCAGACCCAAATATGTCCTGTGAACATAGGACCTGAGGAATGATAGAAGAATTTCCCATAAAAAATTTATAAAGAATTTGCAGAGACTTAGTGCTTTATTGTGGTAAATTCTGTGCCCAAGGGAACAAAAGCATAACTTCAGTATGTAGTGTATTTCTGCATTGTATATTTTGATTCTTCATAGCCTGCAGACTGTTGATTAGCTTCTTACTTCCCTCGATTTGAGTATTTTGTGTATCCCAGAAGTAGATTTACATATTTGAGCTTGTTCTCTGGCTTTCTCTTGAGGAAAGTTAGAACTCAGTATATATTGTCTAAAAAAAACCCAAACCACACATAAATATTCTTCCACTTCAGAAAAAAAAAAATTAAAAAAATTTGAGTTTGCTTCCTGCAACTATCAACTAGCCAGCAGAAAACAAATGTACTGGCAAGAATATTTAGCAGAGCAGCAAATTTTAAGTGGTTACAGAAGACTGTTCCTGGAAGGCAGACTCCAAAAAGGAAACTGTGACCTTTTTTCCTAGGTGTCTACTACTTTTTGGATGTTTTATACATAATTCCCTGACTCTGTCTTCACTAAAGATATGTTGAAACACTTGGAGATTTACTGGATTGCATACAGTGATCAAATGTTTAAAGGCAATTAATCAACACAAGGACTGTTGCAGTGCTTCTTCTCAAAGAGAAGCGTTTCACTCACCCTTTCCTGCTGCACTCATTTCATCCTGATATTTGCTGGTCTGCCAGTCTTGTAGGGCATAATCTCATTACTTGGTCTCTAAGCTTCTGTGTCTTGTATTTTCGTGTGATTCCTGAGAGGAATTTCCCTCTCAGGCTTTTCTCTCTAACTCTGCAGTGCATCAGTGCTGGCCGGGAGCTGGTGGCTCCTGGCCTGGAGAACACTGAGCCCAAATGCTGGAGGCGCAGCTGCTGCCCTTGGCTCTCGGTGAGGAGCAGGCAGAGTTCTCCCTGGGCCTGGGGAGGCTCAGGGGAGAGCAGGGGCAGCGAGAGGGACGTGGAGCTTCACTCACTGCAGCTCCTGGGGCAGCCCAGGGGCTGTGCAGGGCCGGCTCTGGGTGCTCAGGTAGCCAGTTCCCCCTTGGGGTAGCCAGTTCCCCCTTGGGATAGCCAGTCACCCCTTGGGGTACCCAGTTACCCCTTGGGGTACCCAGTTCCCCCTTGGGGTCGCCATTTCCCCTTTGGGGTAGCCAGTTACCTCTTTGGGTAGCCAGTTACCCCTTGGGGTAGCCAGTTTCCCTTTGGGGTCGCCATTTCCCCTTTGGGGTAGCCACTTACCCTTTGGGGTAGCCAGTTCCCCTTTGGGGTACCCAGTTACCTCTTTGGGTAGCCAGTTACCCCTTGGGGTAGCCAGTTCCCCTCTGGGGTACCCAGTCACCCCTGTCTGAAGGAGGCTGCTCCCTGGCTGCCTCTGAGCCCCCGGGTCAGGCTGTGCCTGGCTGCAGTTCTGCACTGGAGCCTCCCTGTGCCTGAGCTCTGTGTCTGCTCAGCAGCCAGGCCTCCTGAGCAGCCATGGGGAGACACAGCTCCTCCAGGAGACCCTCTCACACCTGAGCATTTGTTAGAAGGCTGTGGCTGAATTTTTGCCGTTTGTCATGGTTGGTGAGGGAACCTGGAGCAAAACACCTCTGGGTTTGCTCAGCTAAAGCCCTCCCTGTGCGTCCTGCTGGGCTGCAGACAGCTCTGCCAGGCCAGCTCCCTGCTGGAGCATTTCTGGGGTGCAGAAGGAACCAGGGCTGCAGACAGCTCTGCCAGGCCAGCTCCCTGCTGGAGCATTCTCGGGGAGCACTCGGGGTGCATGAAGGTGCTCTTCGTGCCTGCTGCAAAGACTGCACAGATGAGATATGGAGATTGATATTTGTAATGACAGAAGCTTGGATTAGTTGCTGGGGAGAACTTGCCCCACTTTGGATTTTCTGTAGTGTGCAGTTTTCTAAGCCTAAGGAATGCATTTAGAACGACAGAGAAAAAGTTAAAAGGGAATGATACTATAAAAGTCCTTTATTTCCCCCATATTCCTTCTTGCATGACTGAACTAGGTTTTATATGTTTTGATGATGCCACAAATGTGACATTTCAGCCCAGAGCTATAGAGCCCTGAAAATAAAAACGTGTCCTGGAAGCACTGATGGATCTCTGACAAGGCTGGAGCTTCCAAACTAATGGGAAATTATGACAAGCCCTGCACACAAAATGAATGGGCTCAGCCTGAGCTGCAGCCTCTCTCACTTGCCTGTGCCAGTGTCCCCTCTCTGTGTCAATGCCACCTGCCCGTGTCCCCTCCCTGTGTCAGTGCCATCTCTCTGTGTCAGTGTCCCCTCCCTGTGCCAGTGTCCCCTCTCTGTGTCAATGCCACCTCTCTGTGCCACCTCCCCGTGCCCGTGTCCCCTCCCTGTGCCTGTCCCACCCCCCTGTGCTGCTGCTGGTGGCCTGGCTCGGCTGGCCTGGGAGGTGGCTCAGCCACGCTCAGCTGAGGGCTCTGGAGGACAGTGCAGAGAGCAATATTTCACATTTTGTAGACAATATCTCCCGTGACAGAACGTCTGCCAGCTCCAAGAAAACACAGGCTAAAAATAAGGGTTAATTTCAGAGCACTTGGGAAAAAAATGTGCAGCTTAAACATATGGTGTGATGGAGTGTGAGTAGGTTATATTTTGGGAACTAAATATAGATAAGAGTATTCTAGAGTACTCTATTTAATTTGAGAGTATGGCAGAAGTGCAGCTCTGTTCTCTGTTGATGAAAATTGGTGTTACACTGCAAACCTTACTGGCAGAGGGACAAATGTGCTGCAAGCCCTGTGTGCTGCTGCCACTGGGCTGTGATCAGGGTGTGAGGCTGCAGCTCCGTGCTCTGCCCCTCTGCTGTGGCTCTGGCTCTGTCCCTGCTGGGGAGGACCCCGCTGGCGAGGCTGAAGGCTGCCAGGGGAGCCCACAGAGCTCTGCCAGGGCAGGGAGATGGCTCTGGCTGCTGTCCTGCTGGCCCCTGGCTGACAGCACATCAGTAATTTATACCACAGTGATAACACGTTGTGGTGCCAGTAACTTTTTATAACACTCACAAAATCCCTTATTCCTGTGGGGCAGCATTCCTGCAGCGCGGGCAGGCAAACGATCGCTTCCAGATGTCAGAGAGGACTGGGACGTGGGCTCCTTGCCTGCTCTGTGTGGAGGTGACCAGATTTTCCAGGCTCCACGTCAGGGAGAAGCAGTTTGGAGGGCTGGGAGGAGGAGGAATGCACTCCCCACCTGGGATACCAGCACAAGCCTTCAGGCAAGCCAGGGACCTCCTTCCCTGCCTCACATCTGCCTCCTGTTCCTCTGCCGTGCCCTGAAAGTCAGATCCTGAAGGGCTGTATCAAACAGCCAGCACAACCTGCTGTGCTATTTCATTTAAAGCCACTCTGGTTTGTGATTTAATCTCGCCCTACATTCCTTTGGTACAGTATGTGTAAGTATTTTCCAGGGTTCACTCTGTGCTGCAGGAAATGTGAGCAGTGAGGCCGTGCCTGGTGCTGCCAGGCCAGGAATGCACCTGGAGGGGAGCACCAGGCAGGGGGAGGATTTCTGTTATCCCTGGAAATGAGTGCTAAACCAGCCAAACACAGCCCAGCAATCACACCTGCTGGGCTGTGCCAGCTCGGGGCGGGTCAGGCACTGAAAATCACCCCCAGCAAAAGGCATGGGCACAGCTGAGCTTCAGCACCTGCTCTGCTTTCTGCTTGCTTCCTGAACAGAGAGTTTCTGTTGGAATCTTTTTGTTTCCTGGTAGAACAGAGTGAAAGATATCGGGGGAAACTCCAGGTTTCTTGCAGGAAGGTAACAGAGGCACAGGAGCCTTAAGATGCCTGAAGATTCCACAGTCACTCCTTTCGTTTGCTCTTGTGCTCTCATTTTATGGCATCTCTAAGGTATTTGTGAGCTTTTTTTCTAACATTCTGCTCAGTGATTTCCTGCCAAAACGACTGCATTATTATTGCAATAACTGATGTGCTTATTGCTACAATTAAACATGCACAGGAAGCAGTTCTGGCCTGAACGACCTGCAGACACCAGTATTGCATTTCTCCTCCATGACTAGTGGCTGAAGGGAATGATCTTGATGCCAAGGTGCAAACCTTGAGTCCTTCTGTTGTGCTTGGTCCAAGGTGGGCTGGGCTGTGAGTGCCTTCAGAGGATTTGATTTAAGCTGCTGTGGGCACAGTTTGTGAAACTCGTGGGAATTGAGCCATGAAAGAGAGCTGTGATTTAACTAAAATACCCAAAAGGCTGTGGAGCCAAGGAAGGACTTTTGCAGTGACATTTGAGTAGATCAGCTCTGAAATAATGCGGGTGGAGCTCCTGTTTTGTTACTGGATGTGTCAGTTCCTCCCAGGTAATGTATTTACAGATTACACAGATCCCTTAGCAGTGTGATAGCTCCTCTCTGTTAATGACATTTGGAACAGCAGGATGTCCATGGGAAAATCTTGTAATATACTGTGCCTTGGCTTTAATTAAACTTCCAGCAACCTTCATCTGCTAAAAATCCTGTGTAAGTAAGAGATACATGATGTTTAATTTGAAATAGAAACAACATCACTTTAGAGTCATCCATTTAAAGATACATGCATGCAGTTCTTCATAGGAGGAAGATCTGAGGTGGCACTTCAGTGAACTGAACTATTTCAGATCTAAACACAAGAAAGGCATTTAACGTTATACTTAGAGTAGTCAAGTTTCAAGGGTCTTTTGCAATTTTTTTGCAAAAAAAATTCACCCCTCTGCAGTGTCCATCCCATTCCAGTGTCCACCCCTCTGCAGTGTCCATCCCATTCCAGTGTCCATCCTCTGCAGTGTCCATCCCTCTGCAGTGCCCATCCCATTCCAGTGTCCACCCCTCTGCAGTGTCCATCCCATTCCAGTGTCCATCCTCTGCAGTGTCCATCCCTCTGCAGTGTCCATACCATTCCAGTGTCCATCCTCTGCAGTGTCCATCCCTCTGCAGTGTCCATCCTCTGCAGTGTCCATCCCTCTGCAGTGTCCATCCCATTCCAGTGTCTATCCCTCTGCAGTGTCCATCCCATTGCAGTGTCCATCCTCTGCAGTGTCCACTCCTCTGCAGTGTCCATCCCATTCCAGTGTCCATCCCATTCCAGTGTCCATCCCATTGCAGTGTCCATCCTCTGCAGTGTCCATCCCTCTGCAGTGTCCACTCCTCTGCAGTGTCCATCCCATTCCAGTGTCCATCCTCTGCAGGGTCCACCCTGCTGCCCCTGCCTGGGCTCTTTGTGCCCCCGGAGACCCACCAGCAAGGGCACTTCTGCTGTCATCAATGTCAGTGCAGTCACTTTTTGTCCCTGAATACTTTGTGCCTCAAATCTGACTGCTGCTCTCGGAGGTCTTGCCCAGCCTGGATCATCCTGTGATCTCTCTGCTCTGGGACTGTTTTTCCTGCCAGACCTCCCAGCCCCTCCAAGCCCCAGCTGGCCCTGTTTTGCCGGGTTTTGGAGCACAAGTGACGCCCCCAGGGATCCTGCGGCCATCTCACCTCGGCACAGCTGCTGAGCTGAGCTCAGCCCTCCTGCCCATGGCGGGGTCCCCTCCCAGCCCCTCTGCCCCGGTGTGCGAGGAGTCCTTGCCTTGCACCAGCACCCATCAGCAGCACTCAAACACCAGTGTGTTAAATGTTTAAATGTTTAGAAAAGCTGCTATCAGCTTTATTCTCGTCCTGGACCCGGAACACAGCCCTGGAGCAGCTGCCAGGACAGAAACTGACCCATCCCAGGGAGACCAGGACACGGGGAAGGCAGGTGGCACAACTGAACAGTGACTGAAGTGCTGAATTCACATTGCACAGTGTTAGTAAATAAGGATCAGGAGGGACAATAAATCCCCACACCCTGGTCCTAATTTATTTTAAACAGCAAAACAAGTGGAACCAAATTAAACTCCTAAGTCATTGTGTGAGCAGCGTCCAAAAAAATGTCAGTTCCAATAAAATATGACAAATAAAAGTATTGGCATTAACTCCAAGGATTTATATCACTGGCACCTCAATAAGGCCTTCTTTAGTTGATCTTGAGACATGACTCAAAATGTGAGGAATGAGAATATAAATATAAATAAAGGATTTTTTCCCCCGAATGCTGAAAGGGTTATTTTTAACACAGTAAACATTTTCTTTTTAAGTTAACACTAGTCAGTGTAATTGGAAGAATTTTTCAGCGGGTTTAGCACAGCCAGCTGAAGCATTCAAAATAATCTGTACAGAACTGTCATGGAGCTGGATTAAATAGATTATTATAATAATCTGATTATAATAACCCAGAGCATCATTCACAGTCTTCATAATGAGCTCTTGCTAATGAGTTCTGTATTGCTTTTCCTTAGATGTAACATTTTTGGGAGGAGAGAATTTATTTTTCAAAATATAAACTCTGCACTTGTATTTTTTATTCATGGCAATGAGTTTTTGTTCTGAAGCACCCGAGATATTTTTCATCCTTTAATTAAATAACATCAGTGTTCAAATAACAGAGACTGCCTGTCAAAGGATACAGTGCAGTCATTCAAGTGATCTCCACCAGAATAATTACCCTACAATCAAGCTGTAATTTGCCTTTTCAAGTAGACTGAACGATCCAGATTGATTGAAAAAAATGAGCTGGTTTTTTTGGGGTTTTTTTTTTGGTTTTTTTTTTTTTTTTTTTTAATAGGAAATAAGAGATGTTCATTTCACATCCTATATTTTTAAAAAATAATTAATCATGAGATGCCATTTGGTTAATCTGAAATAACTTCTGAGAAACCCCCCGGGATCTGGCTGGTAGCTGCAGGCTGACACTGGTGGGAGTTAGACCTGAAACCTGTAAATTAATGACAGCACCTGTGGCCTTTTCACAGTGAGATTTGTCTTGTCCCCAGGCTATGGAATTACTGTATCCAGACACCTGGCCACCCTCACAGGGTCCCCAGCAGCCCCTTCTCCATTTCCTGCCTGGCAGCACTTGAGGCTGGCCTGGCACACAGAAAAATGACCAGACAGGGTCATTGCTGCTTTTACAATACTTGGTCATTTTCAGTCCTGTAAATAGAATTCTTTTTCTGTCTTTCCTTTTTTTCTTTTTTTTTTTTTTTTCTTTTTTTTTTTTCCTTTCTTTTCTTTTTTTTTTTTCCTGGTCTTTGAATTTCTGATTAATCCTGATTTTAATGGAACCTCAGTGCTGTACAGGACCTCTCTTCAGCAGGTATCTGTTTAAATCAAAGTATTTATTCTGAGAAAATCATGTTGTATGATCAGAACACTGCGAGCAGGAAAAGGCTGACAGACACATGGCTGTTTTATGGAGAGCTGGGAGAGGTACAGAAAAATGGATGTAGAGAAAACTCTAAAGCAAACAAAAGCTTTGGCCGGCAAGTTAAATTGTAAGGGTAAAGTTGAAAGCAATTTCTTCCAGAAACCCCTGAAGATTTTGTGGAATAAGGCAATTTCTCCAGTCCTGACACTGCAAGAGCATAGGAAATTGGAAAAAAATTAATAAAAATGAAAACAGTGTAAACCTTTGCTCAGACTCTGAACCAAACAGTCGATGGAATTCCGAAGATATTGTTAGCTAACAGTGCAGCGTCAGAGCTGGTTTGTGCTTGGGCTGCAGTTGAAGGCTGAGGAGAGAGCTCTTCATGTGCTGGGGCTGAGCAGGCTTCAGGGCGAATCTGAGCCCTCCCAGGTCACTGTCACTGCCAGCATGGGGAAGGGACAAGCTGCGATTTGTGTGCCAGGAGCCGTGCATGCTCCGAGCAGACCCTGCGGTTTGGGAGGCGTGTCCCTCTTGTCTGAGCTGCCTAAAGCTAAAATAAGAAGAAAGACTGGAAATTATCTGGTTTTGGTAGGGCTCATCTTTCTGCCACTCTTCCTTTTCTCCCTTTCCTGTGACATGCTGCTCCAGCTTCAAACAGGACCCGGCTGAGCCACCAGAGCAGCTTTGTCCCAGCAGCTCTCAGGGACTGCCTGAGACACAAAACCTGAGGGTCTGCTGCTCTGGCACTTCAGGTGCTCCGTCCCTTTCCAGCTAAGCATGTACCTCCTCACGGGCTCTTTGCTTTTGCTCCAACTCTGAAACAAAGGTGTGGGTGTTCCTCTGTCACGATTCTCTTGTTTTCATTCGTTTAACTGCAGTTTTTAAGGGCGTTGCTGAATTAAAGTATAAATTGCTTTTGTTCATAATAGCAGTCCTGAATGTGTAAATCTGCTCTGCGTAAGGGTGACTACTAAGATGAATCTATTTGCATAAGAAGCTTCTTTCCATGTGTTTACCCCATGCTTTTACTGCCTTATGGCCCCTCAGTTAGGGCTTTTGTGGTTCCCTTGATCATGATGTTTGTGAACTGCAGCTGCACAAAGTGAGTGTTTGTGATCACAAAGTGAAAAGATAATTTTACACTGGCCAAGCCTTTGATATCTAAACCCCATTTCTGGACCTGGCATAATCCACTTCTGCAACTTGGGGCAAACTATTTAAATGAAGTTGGGTCACTACCATGGGCTCCAGCTGCATCCCCCTCCCAAAAGCACAGCCAGCTTTTCTGGGAGGAGGAATGTGCAGATTGCTGGAGAAGGTTTCAGGGCTCTGCACTGAGCTGAGCCCCTGCACGCCAGCAGAGAACCTGGGCTCTGCTCCTGCTCCCAGTGAGGGCATCAGCTCACCCCCAGGCAGCCCGGAGGACAGGAGGAGCCCAGCACCAGGGCTCTGCACAGCCTCTGCTCCTTTCTCAGCATTCCCTGCATACGCTTTCTCTCAGCATCCCCTCCCCTGCCTGGAACACGGAGCAGCAGAATTCCTGTTCCTTGGAACACAGAGCAGCAGAATTCCTGTTCCTTGGAACACAGAGCAGCAGAATTCCTGTTCCTTGGAGCACAGAGCAGCAGAATTCCTGTTCCTTGGAACACAGAGCAGCAGAATTCCTGTTCCTTGGAACACGGAGCAGCAGAATTCCTGTTCCTTGGAGCACGGAGCAGCAGAATTCCTGTTCCTTGGAACACGGAGCAGCAGAATTCCTGTATTCCCTGGAACAGGGAGGTTCACATCTGCAAGCACTGGGGTGATCTGTGCCTGAGCCAGGCGAAGCCTAAACTCTGGAAAATGGTGTAACCTGGGAAAAACCCCAAATGTGGCTTTGTCCACTCTGTGCTGTCAAGGGCTCTGGCGTGAAGAGCCCCTGAGCTGGCAGCCCCTCCTAGTAATGGGATCCAGGGGAGTCTGAAGTCTCTGAGGGTGTTAAAAAGGGATTTTGCTGGCTCTGTCATCGAGACAATGGTCCAAAACTCCTTTAAATCCAGGGAAAGCCTGGCTGGCTTGGGTGGGTTTGTGATCAAGCCGTGAGTCCTGTAATGGAGCTCTTAGGCAGCTTCAGCTGGACAGACAGACACAGGGTTTATGTCACAGCTCAGTCTCAGCCCCGCCGAACCCACCCTGGAGCTCCTTGTGGCTCCAGTGTGACATTAAGAGATTAAAGATGATGACAGAAGTCACTCTGAGCTGCCTCAGTGAGCAAATTGTCAACAGCTGCTTTTCCAGGCAGGAGGCATTAGAGGTGAACTATCCCTGGAGCAGCCTGACTCACCTCATCGGGTGTGGCCCTTGGCTTTGCTGCTCCTCCTGCTCTGCTGGGGTTGAACATGGCAAGAACTGGGGCATTTCGCCAAGGCAAACCATGGGAAGAGAAGCAGGAACAAATCTCCAGAAAAAGCTGGGTTGGATCGATATTTTGGTGGTGGGAAATAAGCAAAGATGAAGCATTAGTGTGTAAAAGAGAAATAAGAGGCCTGGTGGAAGTGCTTGGGGGATCCCCTGAGCTGCTGCTTGCCCTGCACTGTGTGCACTGGGTGCATCCTGCTCAAAATACACCCAGCACGTACTGGGTAGCACCAGAGGGGAGGACAACACGGTTGGAGGAGGCATCAGGGATAATTCTGTTGGTAAATAACATTTCAGATAGGATTTTGCTACTTTTGAAAGTTTTATTTTCTTCCATTCCTTGACATTCTCTCTGTGGTACGCTGAGACAGGCGGGAGGCTCCTCGTGTGCGCAGCTGAGTCCCAGAGCAAGGAGGGGCTGTGCTTCCTCCTCTCTGTCCCTCTCCTCAGGCTCTGCTGCTTTTTGAGTCCGTGCAGCATGAGGAGAGGCTGGCCATAAACCAGAAGATTGCCTTTAAATTATATTTCTTTCCTCTGTGTTGATGCTCAGGGCAGTCTCACTGCAGTGCTTTTCACTGGTGATGGATGCGTGGGCACAGCCCGGGCTGTCCCCCACAGTGATGTGATCCCAGCAGGTGAATTTGGGGACTGCCCGTGTGCTGTGACTGCAGCAGAGCCTTCTGTGTGCAGGGCAGCCCAGGGCTCCAGGAAAAGGAAAAAACACCCAGGGGTTGCCTTGCTGCCCCTGTGATTTGCTGTGCTGCAGAGGAGCCAAACACTTCTCTGGGGAAGGCTGTTGTGCCCCTTTCTTCAATTTCAGAAATCCTTGATCTTGAATTACTTAGCACAGGAGTTTGTGGCAGAGCCTCTGATCCATGCAGGAAATGACCTGGCAATTTTTAATGAACCCCCTCTTGTGTGGCTCTGAGTAAGCAGGGGGTGATGTGAGCACAGCGTGGATATGTTCAGCACGTGCCATTTTTGGTTATGAGGGAACTAAAAAGGTTCTTAAGCTGGAGGTCATGGTTGGAAGAAATCTGTTGACTTATTTGGATTTTGTATCACTCTGTGACAGGTTAGCCATCATCTCTTCATTAAAAAAATGCATTGATTTTCTGGGCTGTCAGCCACTTATTATTTATAAAGAGGTCCTAATTGGAAGTGTTGTCCCATTGGAAATATTCCCATGAACACTAGCAAGAATGTTTCCAAAAATAACATGTTTAGCAAAAGAAATAAATCTCCAGCCTCTGCAGCATAAAACAGCCCGAGCTCACACCCAGATGACACTGGAGGAGCTGCTGCCATGTTGGGAGATGTGTTCCTAGAGATGGACTTGCTCTGGATAACCCTGATCACAAGGAGGACTGTGCCCGGCGCCCCTGGCGTTCCCTGCGGGGTCAGCAGAGCTCTCGGGTGCCCCTGAGCCCCGCAGAGCCCTGCCCTGCCGTGCTGCAGTCTGCTGAAGGCTTTGCGTTTTTGGTTTGTAACTTTCCTGATGGTCTGCGGAATTTCCCCAGTCAGTTAAGTTGTGCACTCAGCCGTTTCTGTTTACATACAATTACGGTTTTATTAGCTCTAAAAGCATTTCCACTGTGTGTGCAATACATTTTTCTTAAAGAGGAAGCAGGGCAAGGCAATTCACTGATGGTTTACAGGGCGGCGTGTCCAGGAGCTCACAGCGATGTCACTCCCAGGTACTTTATGTAACTCCTGGCCACTGCATCCTGACTAGGGGCTGAAAACCCAGGCTGCCATGGGGAGACGTTTCCCTCAAGTGCAAGAAAGGAAAGGAGCCTAGCACTGAAGGGAGAAAACAATTCCTCATTCTTTGCCCATCTAAAATTGCTGCAGTAACTAACAGGCAGGCGATCCTGGGGGCTTTGCAAGGCTCTGCTCGCCGCATTCCTCAGGCCATTAGATCAGTTTCCAGAGGGACCCGCGCTGGTTTCTGGAATGTCAGAGAAACTGAGCCGGGCCAGCCGGGCTGGGAGCTACGTAAGGGAGGAGTATTCACATTTCATGGCAGGAGATGCCTTCGGGTGGCATCTGTGACCTGCCTGCATGAACCAGCCCCAGCAGCCACCCCTGAGGAGGGGTTTGGGGGTTTGCCCCCAAACACTCCCTGACATCCCTCCTGGAGGGGTTTGGGGGTTTGCCCCCATCCCTGCACTCCCTGACATCCCTCCTGGAGAGGTTTTGGGGTTTGCCCCATCCCTGCCATCCCCATGGAGGGGTTTTGGGGTTTGCCCCATCCCTGCCATCCCCATAGAGAGGTTTTGGGGTTTGCCCCATCCCTGCCATCCCCATGGAGAGGTTTTGGGGTTTGCCCCATCCCTGCCATCCCCATGGAGAGGTTTTGGGGTTTGCCCCATCTCTGCACCCCCTGTGGCACGGTGGGGTTGCTGTGTCCCCCTGCCCACTCCTCCTTCACTGGATGTCCATGCAAACCTTCAGCTGGGGACAACCTGCTGTTATTTGCAACCTGGCTAAAGACTGAAAGGTTGACGTTTCAAAGGTTTCCTCCTTTGAATCTCCCATCCTGGCTATCCCAGGGAAACCCCATTGCTGCAAAGGGCATTTCCAGCTGGCCAGAGCCCCGTTTGCTGTGCTGCTGCAGCCCAGCCCTGCCCTGGCTTGGTGTGACCCTGCCCTGGCAGGGGCTGGGCACTGAGGGGAGCAGCCTGGCTGCTCTCCTGTTCCAGCAGCCTCATCCCCATCCCTGCTCCGTCTGGGGATGAGCACAGAGCTTCGCCGGCTCCGTTTTCTCATCTGAATAATCAGCTCCATGGCTTAGTCTCACATTGCTCAGCTCCTAGCTGGAGTTAATGCTCCAGGCCTAATTCCGGGCTGGCTCTCAATTTGTTGGATGTGGTTGATGCACACATCAAATAGTTCTGGCACCCTGGTGCTTCCTGTGAATGAAAAATGACACGAAATAGTTGTGTGAGTTTCATCCCCATTCATGCAGCAGACTGAAAGACAACTCATGTTTGGCAAATGCGCAGGAATGGGAGAAAATATTCAAATCGGAGGGAAAAAAAATGTAAATGTTCTCAAGAGAGGGTTTTTTCCCACAACGAAAAGAAAGAATAATTTTTTAAAAAAGCAGTAATGGAAAGCATTGAAAGATCTGGTCGGGAGAGTGTAATATCTTAATGAGGTGCTAAGAGCTAAGCAACGCTCTTGCGAGAGGGTGTGTCACATCTCTCCGCAGCTCTGGGGGCATTACAGAGGAGTTTTTATCTCTAGATGAGGATGAAGTCCAGCCCCAGCTGGGCTGTGTCTGCACAGGTCAGCCCCGCTCCTGTCCCCCTTGCGTGGCTCCTTCTCGTTATTCATTGCCTGTGCTCAGGGCAGCAGCTGTAACTCATTAAACGATGGAAACGCGCGGCTTTGTGGGGTCAATGTCTGCTTTGGGCTCATTTTCGCTCTGTTTGCTAGAACTGCTCAGGTGAAACACGGGGGTGTGGGGGTGTGTGTCCCCGGCCGGATCCGGGCAGGGGTTTGGGGACAACCCCTGGAGACGGGCAGGGGGCTCGGGACAGCCCTTGGAGTGGAACAGGGGGCTCGGGACAGCCCCTGGATCTGGGCAGGCTCCTGGAGCCGCTCCCCGGGAAATGCCTGGCTCAGGTGGGAGCTCAGGTGAGAGCTCAGGTGAGAGCTCAGGTGAGAGCCCAGGTAGGAGCCCAGGTGGGAGCTCAGGTGAGAGCCCAGGTGAGAGCCCAGGTGAGAGCTCAGGTGGGAGCTCAGGTGGGAGCTCAGGTGAGAGCTCAGGTGAGAGCCCAGGTGAGAGCCCAGGTGAGAGCTCAGGTGAGAGCCCAGGTGAGAGCTCAGGTGAGAGCTCAGGTGAGAGCCCAGGTGGGAGCTCAGGTGGGAGCTCAGGTGGGAGCTCAGGTGAGAGCCCAGGTGGGAGCTCAGGTGAGAGCTCAGGTGGGAGCTCAGGTGAGAGCCCAGGTGGGAGCCCAGGTGAGAGCCCAGGTGAGAGCTCAGGTGGGAGCTCAGGTGGGAGCTCAGGTGAGAGCTCAGGTGGGAGCTGGGCTGCGCTCCCCCTGTCCCAGCAGGGCACGGAGCCTGCTTTACTCCATTTCCCACTCAATCGGTGGATAATGATGGGAAGCGAGACGGAGAGACGGGAAAGGGCCTGTGAAAAGTCGCAAGGGAAAAGCGAATTGGGGAATAAAACCAAATGTCCTGCATCCAAGCGACTTTTTGATTACACAAAATAAACATTCCCTTATCTCACCTAGCGGGCCTGAATATCTTGTCCTTAAGCAAGCGTAAGATTTTGTAATGTTTTCCAGTCTGGTTACAGCGGCCTTAGCGTGGAGGGACTGAGCACTGGCTCTCCTGCAGGGCTGTGCCGTGAGCTGGCACCGCTCCGAATGCTCATTGTGCTCTGTCATTATCCAAACTCCATCGCTGCCATCGTCCCGCCCGTCCCGAGGGATTAGCCGAGGCTGGGGAAGGATAAATGCCCATCAGCAGCTAGGCAAGGCATGCAAGGGCTGAGAGGGTCAATTGGAACAAACGCTGCCACAAATAATTCACAAAGAATGCGAGGCGCTGCCTCTCAGAGGCAACATTCGCAGAGCCGGGGTTTAATGAGAACGGAAAATGCTAACATATAAATCCAGCCCTAAAAAATATATCCACAACAAACTACTGAGTGGTAAATATTTTTGCCATTAAGCCTGGTACTCCTTTTCTGACGTGAACTATTAAAACTCCTCCTAAAGCTTTCATTAAATCATGTCTTCAAAGCTCCCTTTAAAACATGGTGCTCTGTATGAAGGGAACGAGTCTGCAGATGGATGAGGACAAACCAGCTGAGCATCTTACAAAAAACTCGGGTTTTTCCGAGGCGTGAGGTGCAGACCGGATCAAACTCTGACTGAAGCTGACCCAGGGGGTTCCAGCAGCCAAAGGAGCTGGTGTTTTCCTTCAGGAGCACAGCCCGGTGTGTTCCTTCAGGAGCACAGCCTGCTTTTACCAGTTTGTTTTCCATGGTCCCTTTCCTTTTTTATTTATTTACCGTGGTCCCTTTCCCAAAAACCCCAAAAGGGTTTTTGTGCCTTAGAATCTTTGTTCCTTGGGTGCTCCCGGCTCCTCTGCCCTGCTGTCAGCTCTGTTCCTGCTCACCTGAGCCCACGGGTGGGTGGGAGCAGGGCTGGAGCCAGGCTGGGCTGCCCAGGAGCTCCGGGAGCATCCCCGGTGTATCCTCGGAGCATTCCCGGAGTGTCCCCAGAGCGGTTCTGGAGTGTCCCAGGAGTTTCCCTGGAGTGTTCCAGGAGTGGTCCCGGAGTGTCCCAGGAGTGGTTCTGGAGTGTCCTGGGAGTGTCCCCCCGATCATTCCCGGAGCATTCCCCGAGCCCCTCCGGCCCCACTGCCCCTGTTCCCGTCCCTGCTGCACGGGGGGTTTGGCCACAGCAGACACCCCCAGCTCCCAAGGTCACCTGTTCCCAGCAGGCAGCTTTGTCCCTGGAGGTGAAGGGCAGGGGATGGCAGCCTTTACAAAGAAGATGAATGCACTATTCCCAAATATTCCATAAACGGTCCATTATTCCTCTTGTTATCATGCAGAGTAAGTGAAATTTAAATGTTTTGCTGCTCCAGGCTGTCAGAGTCCTTGTGCTCTTCAAAGAGAAGGGCTCAGATTCTGTTCAGTCTTTGTGGAGGGAAATTAGGGCATCTTTGTGCTTTTTAAAAATATGTTTAGGAAAGGTCATACATACTGTTCCTTCACTTGGAAGTGTATCTTAGGATTCCTAACTACGATGTGCCTGTTGTGTGAAAATTGCCTAAAAGGTCTCTAAAGCCTTCTCCGTAATAAATATGAGTGAATATGGATTGATTCTCCTTAATTATGACTTCCACTCTTGCAGGAAACAGATGTTTGCTAACTCAGATTTCGTTTCTGGCTCGGCAAAGAAGTGTGTACAGCTGAAAGCAACGAGGGCCAGTGAGACCTGCCACTGCTGCTGGGCGCGCAAGCTTTGTGCTGCTTTTGAATTCAGCACAGCTCCTTGCTGTCGCTGGAGCTCGTTATTTGCAGGCAGCAAACCCCTGTGCTGCGGGGTTTCAGTTCCACTGAGCTGGTGGAGGCAGGTTATCAGAAATGCAGGTGTGTGTGGGCTGGGCCCGGCTGCCTGCCCACCCCGGGTGCTGTGCCTGGGGCAGTGCCCAGCTCCTGCCAGCTGGGGCTGAGCTGCCCCAGGTCCTTGCTTCTCACTGAATTCTCTGCCTCAGAAACAGGGACTGGGAGTCACAGCTGAAATGCTGACTGTCCTGAATGGCTCCTGCCTGATGCAAATGTTTCTCTGCTTAAAAAAAATTAGGAGGGAAAGTCCAGGCACTGTTTTGGAAAGTAAGAATTGTGGCAATGCTGCCTAATAGGAAAAGCATTTTTAAAACTGATTCTCCTGTGTGCATCCTTTAAGGGGTTCTGGTTCATGCCTGCCCTCTGGTCCCTGTCACAGCTGCTGCCATTACCTCCACAAGGTTTCCTGGCCCCGAGCTCTCTGCTGGGCCTGCAGAGTGCTGTGGCAAGGGGAAACATTTCTGCCTTTGTCAGAATTCTACAGGTGAGCAGGGGGAGAGGAAGATGCCTTTGCTTCTTTTGTTGTGCTTCTGTTGGATCAGAGAACGTGTCCTTTTATAAAGAGCTTTTTCTACAGCAGTCAGAGCAGCTGGTTTCCTTTGGGAATTCTTTCACATGAGTTAGAAACAGAGTAGATTAACAAGGGTGCATAGGAGGCATGTCTGCTTCTTGTTTTAGAAAAGCAACACATTTTTAATGTAACAATGCAGAAAAAGGCACAGAATAGAAAACAAAGAACCTTAACAAAAGACACCATAGTCACTTCATTACACAGTTTTGGAAAGTTATAATGGATTTGTATCAGCATTATCACAAAATCTATTGCATTATTCTGCTTGTAAGGGGGGTGGGGGAAAGCTGAATGATAGTTGATTAATCTGTCCAAAAACTCCTGTAAGCTTCTGGCAGTGTGTGAGCAGAGCCTGGCAAGGCTGGGGGATGCTTTGCACACACAGCTTTCGCAGTGGGGGGCTTTACCTGCACTGGAATGGAGTTTTCAGGGGCCTGGCAGTGCAGCAGCAGCACAAAGCAGCCCAGCCCGGGCCAGGGGAGGGGGCAGACAGCCAGGCTGCAGCCGCAGCCTTGGCAAGAAATGCCTCTCAAAGTCACCTCCTGCATGAGCCAGGCTGAGCTGAGGGGCTCTGGGACTGCCAGCGTTGCTGCATCCATGCTCCAGGGTTAATTACTTTCAGCCTGGCCCATTTAACTCAGAGGTCCTAGAAGAGATCAGAGCATAACAGACAGAAATGAGCTCCTGGTTATGGGAGAAGGGCCCACAGGGGTCTGTGTTTAGTCTGAGTTTAGGGAGTCTGTGATCTCCAGGTGGATCTGCCATTGAAAAAAAAAGAGATTTCCTTCTTTTATTTATTTGCCAGTCTAAAGCTCTTTTTGAGCCCTGACAATCACACTGGGTTTCTTCTGTGCAGTGAGAGGTTCTGGAGCTCTGAGTGGACCCAGAGCCCTGCTGTGCATTGCATTAAATCAGAATAAAGCCTTTTAGGCAATGAGTAACTGCCTCAACACGGGCACCTTGGCTGGAATAACGTGCATTTGTGATTACCTGGATTAAAGGAGATCTCTTTGGAGCCAGACTGAGTTCATTAGCTTTGGAGAGCAGGGTCTGGCTGGAGGCTGTGCCCTGAGCCAGCCAAGGCAGTGGGGAGGGTCCCAGCTTCGATGGCTCTGGCTCTGCACACAGTTCTGCTCATAACGCCCAGGAAGGAGCTGGTGCTCCCCTGCTCTCCCATGTGGAGTGGCTTGCTGAGGTGCAGAGGCAAGGCTGCCTCAGTGCCACTGGCTCAGCTCTGCCCTCACTCCATCCCTCCACACAGGCTCAGGTGCTCTGTACATACAATTTTCCCCTTACATATGGATATAACTGTTTAACTGTAAGGACATAGCAAAACTCTCTGACTGCTATATTGCTAATTATGCAAATGAGACTACTTCTTGAGAGACAATATTAATATTTTCACCTCTTCATTCTCTGGAATAGAGCTGTGCTTTAAGGAACATGAAAAATGCTTTCACTTGAGCATGAAGGCAGCTTTTCACACAGATCATCAGTTCAGTTCTGTGTCTATTGGTGCTTACACAAGGAAAGGCTGCCACGCTGAGCTCTGCTTCTCCCTGACTGGCATTTAAATTTTTTAAACATCAAATATTTACTGATGTAACCCAGTTGCTCACCAAATTGAATTTCAAAGGTCCTTATCCTGCAGTTTCTATTTGTGCACATCTTCCATTCAAGGCAGCTCCATGCATCTCTAATGAAAATGAACCTGCTTCTTTCTGGAGATATTTTTAACCTTTCTGTGCCTCTCCTTTATTACCATGATTTACAACAACATTGTGAGTGTTATTAATCCAGACTGCAGTCAGTGGGTGTTTGGCATGGGTTTACACTGCAGTGCTGCATCTTAAACAGTTCTGGCCTCCAAACTGGGAGAGTTTTGGCTTGTGCCCCTCATCATGGCCAGCATTCACCAACAGGCACACGGAGCAGGGAAAGGGGAAATGCCAGGTGTTTGAGATCTTTGGAGCTGAGCAGGTGAGAAAGCACAGCCCAGAGATGTGGCCAGCTGTGAAAGCACAGCCCAGAGATTGGCCAGGTGAGAAAGCACAGCCCAGAGATGTGGCCAGGTGTGAAAGCACAGCCCAGAGATGTGGCCAGGTGTGAAAGCACAGCCCCAGGGGATATTGGCCAGTGGGGCTGAGCAGGTGAGAAAGCACAGCCCAGAGATGTGGCCAGGTGTGAAAGCACAGCCCAGAGATGTGGCCAGGTGTGAAAGCACAGCCCAGAGATGTGGCCAGGTGTGAAAGCACAGCCCAGAGATTGGCCAGGTGTGAAAGCACAGCCCAGGGGATATTGGCCAGTGGGGCTGAGCAAGGTGAGGGTTTGTGCTCAGGAGTCTGGAGCTCAGCCTCAGCTCTGACCCCTGGTGCTGTGCTCAGTGCCAGAGGGGTTTCATGGGTGGCACTTCTCTGCTAGGGTGGGAATTCTGTGGCTGGAAAATTAAAGAAAAGGCACCTGGAGCTGTGCATGTGTGTTTAGGGATTTATAATTTTAACTCAAGGGTTGCAGGCAGTTTCTGTTGCCAAAATTGCAGCTTTCCTTGAGCAGTTTGGAAGGAACTTTGGCTTTGATGCTGCTAAGCACCCAAACCCAGGGAGAAGAGCTATTGCTCCTTCAGCAGTGCCGTGGAGCCTGCCTGTGCTGCAGGCAGCTGACCTGAAAGGAACCACAGGAACCAGCTGAAGCACCAGGGACAGATCATAAGTGAGGGTGTGACAGAGGACAGGCCTGCCAGCCCTCGCTGACATCTGCGGGTGCTCAGATGTTGGCTTGGCAGCTGTTGCATGCAGCCCCTTCTTCAGTGCTGTGAAAAAGATGGGATCCTGTTCAGAGAATGGCATTTTTATTCAAATGGATGTGGACTTGGTAGCAGAAAAATAGCAAGATCCTCTATGTTCTGCATATTCGAAAGCAGCATTTTTTTTTTTCTGTGTGTCATAATTTAAAAAGAGAGCACCAGGACAATTCCCTCATCCATTCCCTCCTCCTTTTTCCTCTCTCTTATAGAAATGATCTCTGGTAGAGCAGCCAAGATATTTTTCAGTCTGGTGCTCATGGGTCTTTTCATTACTTTTTTGTTCTCACACTGCTTGCCCAGTTCAGCAGCTGTTAAACAGACAACCCTGAGAACTGGGGAAGGATATTGGTGAAGTATTTGATTAACACTATTTTTGCAGGAAATTGATCTGTCAACTATTTTTAACCTCAGGCAAAGGAATATTCCAACCCAATCCATGTGGCAACCTTCTCCTATTTCAGATGACTTTATAGCCTCTGATATTTCACTCATTTTTAATCTTATATTGCAGTCTGTCTGCTTCCCACCCTTCATGATTTCATGCAGTTTTTTAACTGTGTGATTGTCCCATCAGGAAATACATTCAGCAAACGTTCCTGTTGGAAAGTGTTGTGCTCATTGCTTCAAAAGTGTGTGTTGGCACAGCTCTGTTCCCAGCAATGAAACAACTGCACGTCTGGCTTTTATCCACAGCACACTCTAATTCCCTGTCCATAACCTAAATTCCTTTTTGTGCAATTTGCAATTTTTTTTTCATTACATATGCTAGTTACATCTTAGGGTGAATCAGCCAAATGGACTCTAAATTAAAATAGTCGGCTGATCTAAGCCCCAGATCTGTTGCAATGCAGTTTTCTCACAGCTTGGAAGAAAACAGCCAATACAGCCACCACAGACAGGGTGATTCTTCTTTCTGTCTGTCTTTTTCCAGGTAACTGAGTGGATGAATGTTCCCTAAAGCTTTAATCTTCTAGGTAATTAGGAGAAATAGATGGAGAGGAAAGTCGATAAACTGTGTGAACCTGAATAGGTCACGCTAACAGTCAGGATGTCACTGTGAGGACAGGAAATCCTTACATTAGATGCATCATTTTAGTCTCTAATTTACTCCATAAACCAGAATCAAAATTTGTTTTGAACCATATGCACATAAGTGAGGAAACAGAGACAAGTGGGCTCCAAATTGGACTTAATGGGTTAAATTGTCAGCTGTTTGGATGAGAGGAAGCCCAGCACCTTGGGCTTGGAGCTGCTGAGTTAGGTCAGTGACAGCCCTGCCCCAAAGGTTCTGCTTTTCACCCTGGAGAAAGAAGGTGCACACCCTCCACTCCTGGTGGCCACCCCTGTGTGCCTCAATATTTGCTTTGTAAATCCAGGGGAGGAGAGGAGAGACAAGCTAATCTCAGAGAGGTTCACCCCACCCTCTGCTTGGCTCCTCTTCCTTGGCAAGCCTTCCCCGCAGCAGCTGGCTGCCTGTTTTTCTTCTGCAGTTGTGTTCCTGACATTTCCTGCAGCAGGTTTTCCTGAAGGTTTCCAGCAGCCCTTTCAGCCCACACCCCCCTTTTCTGGCCCCCTCTCCCTGTCAGCATGGCTTGTGCCTGGCTCCCAGCAGGGCTGGGCTCCCACCACCCATCCATGCACATCCCCGGGGAGCAGCCCCTCGGTCCTGGGCTTGGCTTCTCCGGCTGCCAGGGCTGCTGGACAGCCGTGGTGCCAGCACAGACAGACAGACAGACAAGCACAGCATTATCCAGGCTGGAAAAGACCCTCAGGTGTGGGCACAGACTGGCAAACACAGGATTGTCCAGGCTGGAAAAGACCCTCAGACCCTCAGGTGTGGGCACAGACTGGCAAACACAGCATTATCCAGGCTGGAAAACACCCTCAGGTGTGAGCACAGATTGGCAAACACAGGATTGTCCAGGCTGGAAAAGACCCTCAGACCCTCAGGTGTGAGCACAGACAGGCAAACACAGGATTGTCCAGGCTGGAAAAGACCCTCAGAGGTTGGGTCCCAGCAGTCCTCCCTCCGGGCACGGGCTCATCAGACAGGCACTGACTTGGCCCTGTTCTGGTGCCTCGAGGCTGCTTTCCTCTTTCAGTGTAATTCTTCTTTGCCCTCTCGTGCAGGAGTGGTGTGAAGAGTTTGGGTTAGGGAGAGCACATGCACAGATCCTGGATTACTCAGTGTGCTGCCACTTCTCCTCCCCTGAAAGCTTCATAAACTGTCTTTTCACAGGCTTTTAATAAACACTCAAGTGACTTAATCTTTTAGTGTAAAGGCCTACTGGTATTTTAAGCTTTCTGTTATCAATGTCATTAAATCGATATCCTCAGTTCTACAGGATCCAAGTCACATACAAGCTGTCACACACAGTTTAACTTTAAAAGTGCAATATTGAGGTACAGTCAGTTCCTTTTTCATAGATTAGAGAGTGCTTTGAAGTAGAGCTGTTGAAGATCAGAGGGAGTTTATTCCTCTGCAGCCAGTTCTTTTCGTGTTGGGGGCTCTCCATCCTAATGACAGTTCTGCTGCAGTGAAGTCTCAGAAGATGGGTGTTTTATGCAGTTATCATAAATGGCACTGGAAAGCCTTGTGGAGATTATATAAAGGGTGATAACCCATGGGACAGATTCTGTAAGAGAAATAAGAAGGCAAGTTAGGATAGACCCTTCTTTGCCATTCTTTAATCTGTTTATTTTTCATTATTATTATTATTTATTTCTTCTTCTCCATCTGAGTGCATACACAGCTCTGGACAGGTCAGAGCCTGTATGGCCTCACTTGGTGTGGTTCCTTGTCTAATGAGTGACATCTGTGTTTAGAGTGAAGATGGAGAAAAACAAGGACTTGTTCCTTGCCAGAGAAATTTAATTGAGGGTAAAACATACATCTGGGATTTATTTGTGTAAGAGATGCACGACTGCAGTACCATGTCTTCTTCCAACCTGACCCTGAGGTGCCCTTTCCATTTAGAGAACTAGAATCCAGATTTATCCAGAGAAGTCTTACAAGCCAGCGATGGAGTTATTGTTCCATCTCTGCTGTTACTGCAGCAGCCTTTCTCTCTCTCCCTTTCTATGGTTTTTTAGCCACTGTCTGTCACAGAAGTGAAATCATTTGTAATGCAAGGCAGCTGTAGATTCTCTCAGCTGCTCACTCCAGGGGAGCTGTGGAGCGGATGGATGTCACATCACCCAGCACAGCTGGCACAGCTGGCACAGCTGGCACTGGCCTGGCTGCTGGTGGGACAGCGTGAGCTCTGCCCCAAAGCTCAGGTCAGGGACAGTGCCACGCTGTCCCCCAAAGCTCAGGTCAGGGACAGTGGCACGGGCAGGTGGGGCTGCACCAGGGAGGTGTCCTGAGGGGAGGGAGCTGAACCTGTCCCGTCCTCCCTTCCCAGGGACTGTGGTGAGGGCTCGGGTTGGCTTTGCTCCCTGGGGAAAAGGGCTCCAGAGTGTCCCCAAGGCAGAGGGGAAGGGCGGTGACACTCCTGGGGTGACAGTGACAGTGCTGGGGTGACAGTGACAGTGCTGGGGTGACAGTCCTGGAGGGACAGTGGCAGTGCTGGAGGGACAGTGGCAGTGCTGGGGTGACAGTCCTGGAGGGACAGTGGCAGTGCTGAGGTGACAGTGCTGGGGTGACAGTGACAGTGCTGGGGTGACAGTGCTGAGGTGACAGTCCTGGAGGGACAGTGGCAGTGCTGAGGTGACAGTGCTGGGGTGACAGTGACAGTGCTGGGGTGACAGTGCTGAGGTGACAGTCCTGGAGGGACAGTGGCAGTCCTCTCTCACAAAGCTCCTGCCCTACAGCCCCATCCTGCGACAAGGGCTGGGGAAAAGGGTGAGGCTGCAAACCTGGGCCAGGCAGTGCCCAGGCAGATCAGAAAATCCCGGCTGTGCTGTGCAGAGGGGTGGGCTGGGCAGGGTGTCCTGATCTGCCTGAGCTGTGGGGCACTCTGGAGGAGCCCTGGCTGGGCAGGGTGTCCTGACCTGCCCGGAGCTGTGGGGCACTCTGGAGGAGCCCTGGCTGGGCAGGGTGTCCTGATCTGCCTGAGCTGTGGGGCACTCTGGAGGAGCCCTGGCTGGGCAGGGTGTCCTGATCTGCCCGGAGCCCTGGGGCACTCTGGAGGAGCCCTGGCTGGGCAGGGTGTCCTGATCTGCCCGGAGCCCTGGGGCACTCTGGAGGAGCCCTGGAAGCCCTGGCTGGGCAGACATTCCTGGTTATCTCCAGCCAGGAGGGAACTGTGCTACCCTGTGCCTGACACTCCTGGCTGGGCTCATGAGAGGAGGAGGAGGAAAATTGCACCAGGAACTTCTTGTCCTTGGTTGAGTTTCAGCAGGATGAGGTGGTGGGGTTTTTCCTTCATTCCCTAAAGCAAGGAAAGCAGAACTTGATTATCTTTGGTCTTGACAGCAGAACAGTGTTGCAATAATCCGAGAGCTGTTAATTCACCAGTGATTTTTTTATGTTGAAAACTTGTAATTAAAAAATTGCCATAAGGCAGGGCCCACATAATGTGGATTTTAGGGATTTATGTATTAGAAAGGGTTGAACAAACACTGGAAATCCTCTAGTTTGCATATTTTGTCTGTAACAAACTATTACTTCACTCCAATATAATTTGAATAATTTTGTCATGAAGCTCATGTAACGGAGTGGAGAATGGGATCTCAAAGCTTCTGGAATATGGGAGATGGAGTTCATTGCTAAACCTGTTTATGGAAGATAGAAATTATGTCATTATAATGCTGAGGTGTGCTAAAATAAAATCTTGAATTACAGCATGGCTCTTTCAGTTTGAATGTATGTTTTAAAATAATTGCTGTTGTGGAAAGAAAATGTCTGGGAGTTGGTCATTGCAATGCACATATTTCAGAGTTATTAATCGTAAAAGGTGACATTTTTATTACACTGTGAGAACAAACGATGAGCAAAGCCCAAAGAAGCCAAGTATATGCTGAGGAATGATGTCCCAGTCCTGCAGAAATGAACACGTGTATTTACAGCAGTGATCCTGCTTTGCTATGTGCTTAAAGGGGGCACAGATTTCTCTCTCAGAGCAGTACAAGTTTAATCCCAGTGTGTAAAATTGAGACTGAATACCATCTTTGCATGTTTGGAGCTTGTGCTGAAGATGTGGGGACTGAACAATTTTGCTGCCAGCGCTGGTGTGTTAATCTCTAATCAGTCTCCTGAAATTACTGTAGCAATGAGAATGGGAAGTAGCTGAACAGTGGAATTTAGTCCTTTTTAAACCTTCCCTCAGGGTTTCTGTTTTTTCCTTGCAGACGTCCAGACAATACAGCCAAGCACTAAATAAAAGTAACAGAGTTCACCTTTACTGTGCATTTCTGGATTATAGGTACGTTGCATAATTCCACATTCTTTAACCTGGTTTTATTGAATTACACTTCCTTTGCGGTGCTGTGTATTATCTATACTCTTCTTGCTTCCTTTCTTTCATGGAAATAGTTAAAGAAATTGAGCCACTGGCTTATAAAAACCACAATCTGATTGTTTCTTCTTACCATAGATAGGAGGCCTGGTATTCCCAGGCGCTGGGCTGGGTGGTGACTGGGAGCTGAGAACATTTTGTAATCCAAGTTGCAGACTGGCAGAAACCGTGCTTATCTTGTTTTGAGTGTCCACTCGGGCAGGTGCTCGGATGTTCCAAGGTGGCAAAGCTCCAGCTCAGCCTCTGTTTGCCCTGGCTCTGTGCCACAGCAGCGTGTGAAATCAGCATTTCAGAGCTGTGAATTTTGGCCAATGCATGGAATGGATAAACATAATGCAATGACCCATCTTGATTGCAAATTAGAATTAAAGGGAAATAAACATCACCTCGAATTTCACTCAGAAAATAAGAGCTATGGAAAAGCAGTAGCTTTTTTTTTTTTTAGCACTGAATATATTTAAATTTTTTTCCTTTTGAAATACACTGCTCTTAGTGAACTCATTGAGAAAGAATACAAATAGTGAATTTTTAATTTCATGGGGATTAACAGGTTTTGAGCTGCAGCAGTGTAAGCCTAATTGATGTAGCAATGGTCTGGGATGCTGTGGTCCCTGCTGAGCACCATGCACTTGGGAAGGTCACAGTAATTGTTTTACTGAAGTTTGGCTTCACCTGTGCTGAGCTGCCCCAGCTGCTGGCAGCTCCTCGTTGTTATGGTTACTCCCAAATTAGGATAAATTAGGAGCAGGTTTTAGGAAGCAAATGAATATGGCTGGGGCATTGTGCCTGCGCTGCTCTCCACTGGGGCCGGGGCCCTGGAGGCTTTGTAAGGATGCAAACTCAAATGTGAAATCTGTCCTTCCAGATGAGCCTCATTGTGCCAGGATGGGTTCATTCCCTAGTGCACCATAGTTAATTTGGTTTCTGACCTACAGCAGAGTCTCTCTGAGAGCTCAAGGAGGTCCTGAAGGGCAGAAGGATGAGGCAATTCCTGTCTTTGAAACAAGCACTGAGAGGAGTGCAGATCACTCAGCCAATCTGCAGGACCCAGACAAATTCCAGGAGAGAGAAATAGTTCCTGCCAGACACTGGGGTGGGTGACCTGGTACTGCAGGTACAGGTCTGCTAGTACAGGTCTCAGAACACAGAACTGGGACTGGGTGAAATGCCATAAATGAGATGCAAAATGTAATTGTAAATGTAATTATCATCCATTGATTATGAAACTGGGAAGAGATCTCTAGAGACATTCATGGAGGCCTCTGCTCTGTGCCTTGTCCTGGTGAATATTTTCCTTCACTTTTTCATGGTGGAACTGAGAGGACACTCACAGTGTTTGTGGGTCTCCACCTGGGATGGCTTCCAGACCTTTTCATCTCCTGTGCAGCACGGTGCATGCCAAATTAACCCCCAGCAGGTGTATTTTGGCACAGGTGACGTGTGGTTTCATCTCCTGTGCAGCACGGTGAATTTTGGCATTAACCCCCAGCCGGTGCATTTTGGCACAGGTGGTGACGTGTGCTTTTTGTGCCTCACAGCAATGGAACTGGAGTTTGGTCCAACGAGGGCTGTGTCCGGGAGAGGGGGGACCTGAACCACTCCGTGTGCCTCTGCAACCACCTCACCAACTTCGCCATCCTGATGCAAGTGGTGCCTCTGAAGGTGAGACCCAGCAAGGCAGTAAATCTGCCTGGTAAAAATGAAGCATAAATACGTCAGTTACATCCTCACATCACGTAAGTGACTGAAACTGGGCTCATTTGTACCCAGCTTGGATTTATTTCTTGCTTCTGCTGTGTTATCCAGAGAGCTTCATGAGCACCCCAGCCCTCTGGGTCAGTCTGAGCCCTTGGAGGGGGGCTTGGCTTCCTCGGGTCACCCGGGTTTTATCTAGCCATTACTATCTTTATTACTTGTAAAGCACCTAATGACCCCATCTGGTTTCCAAGTACAGTTTTTCTAGGAACTCTTCAGGCTGATAATGAAATGCAGCTTTGCCTCAAGACTTCCCATCTTGTATGACAGAAATATCTTGGGAGAAACGTGCTGTTGTTAACCCTGTTTTAAAGAGCAGCGTTCAGGGAATTAGCCAGCATTAAACAGGACAGCCACCAATTAAATGTCACTGAAAGACTGGTTGGTTCTCCACTGGGGAATAGTTCTGAAAGGCCCTTTCAACTAAACAGATTTAGGATTGTGATGATTAATGGGTTGCTGCAATAAGTTTTAGTATTATGCAATATTAGTAATTAGAGATCAAAGATATTTCATATAGAATTCTTTGGAATCAGCTTTTCCCTAAGAGGTCTGAAACACATAACTAGGAAAGGCTGGGTGTGAATGGACCTTCTAGTTCCTCACAGTCCTGTAATAGCTCCATTTTCAATAGTTCCTCTCTCCTAAATTTTTGGTCTGGTGCATTTACATCCACCAGACTCTCTGCAGAATGTTTTTCCACAGCTTTGTTTTCCCCTTTATGATAAAAGGAAAATCTCATCCCAAATCTTTGTCCAAGGCACTTCCTTTAAATGGACCAGTTAGGATTTTCTTGTGGTACTGATTCTTTAACAAGTGAAAAGAGTTGTTATCTTCATTGTGTAGTTGGCATGAAGGTGAGAGTCAGGCGAGGACAGAATTCCTGGCTTTTGAGCTGTGCCAGCAGTGACAAATTCCCAAAGCACTTGCTAAGGAAATGAACCAGCGTGACAATGGGAAACTTGTCTCAGGTGTCCTTGGAACCCGCTCAGGCAAATGTTGAAATGCTGTGGGCTTTGAGCACACACTTGTGTTTGTTCCCCGTGTTCAGAAATTCATCAGCCAAGGTTCAAAGGGCCCGTTTAAATCACCCCTGGAACGCCAGGCTGCCAGTGCTCTAAGGCATTGTTGCAGTGATGTTATATCTGATCTTGAACTTTGGTATATTTTAATCTTCTTCTCATGAATGAGGTGCACAGATAATAGGAAGCAAGTGAAAGAGGGTGGGAGTATGCAATTGCCCACATCTGAACAGTGCTGTTTACACAGCTATAATACATCTGTGGCCAAACAAACTGAAATGGATCAAATTTTTTTTGTATGAACATTGTTTGTGACAGAATGTTTATTTTTCTCTAGATTCTGGAAAAAATTAGATTCTTACCCAAAAGGCTCTGCTTTTCATAAAAAATTGAAATAAGCTATTGGAAATGAACTGCCTGAAAACTGTAGATTTTTTCATCAAAAGCTGTATTTTGGTACAAAAAAAAAAAAAGGAATTAATTTTTCTTGGTAATTCTCTGGGTGTTTTATTCTTCCCCTCTCCTGTGCAAAGTGCCATTTCCTTTCTGCCCAGGGCACAGATGAAGGCTCCCAGGGAGCAGCAAGAGGCAGAGGCCCCTCCAGGGGCTCCTTCACAGCCTTTCACGCAGCAGAACCAGGGGTGCATCGTTCTGCCAGCCCCTGCAGAAAGGCAGGCAGATGCACAGAAAACAATTTAAAAAATCTAAAAAAGGGGATACAGACAGGGATAAAGAGTTGCAATACACACCAGAGCATGTGCAGCAGCCTCAGAGCTGGGAGAGCATCCCCAGGGAGAGCCCTTGGGGAAATCCAGGAGCTCTTGGACCAGCTCAGAGTGATCAGTGCTCTGAGTCCCTCAGCTCCTCTTCGCATTGATTTTCCTTCTGCTCAAAAACAAAGCAGCACATTGCCTTTGAGAAGTGTCAGGGATGTAATTAAGGCAATCAGAACGTGGAGGCTGTAGGGAGCTCTTGGACAGCTCTGGCCAAGTCAGTGAGACTGAGGATGGTTCAGTCCCTTCCTCCCAGCTCACCCTGGCCTGGGACACACAGCTGGGCAGGCATGAAAGGATTGCTCTTCTCATGGTTCAGTCCATCCTCCCAGCTCACACTGGCCTGGGACACTCAGAGCAGCTGGGCAGGCAGGAAGGGATTGCTCTGATCAAGCTCCTCCTCATTGTTCAGTCCCATCCTCCCAGCTCACCCTGGCCTGGGACACACAGCTGGGCATGAAGGGATTGCTCTTCTCCTCATGGTTCATTCCCATCCTCCAGCTCACCCTGGCCTGGGACACACAGCTGGGCAGGTGTGAAGGGGTTGCTCTGATCAAGCTCCTCCTTCTGATGGGGAACCTGAGGCAGGGGCAGAAGTCCCTCCAGCAAACAAATCATTGCTGCAGCTGCCCCTGGGAGCTGCTTCCTCCTCCCTCCCTGGCCCACAGAGCAGTTCCAGGCTCTCCTCCACCCAGGGCAGCCAGCACAAACAGGGGGGAGCCACTGGTGCACCAGTGTAGCTGTGGTGGGAGAATGGAGGAAATAAGCCATTTATTTGGATGTGTTTGCTCCTCTGGAGAAGGGCCAGGAGGAGGAGAGCCAGGGCAGGGGGCTGCCTGAGGGGTTGTTTGCAGCAGGGGTGCAGCAGAGTCCTGCTGGGTGGGACCCCGGACACCCCTTGGGGTCACCCCTGGGGACCCCAGCTCCGTGCTGGGGGCTCTGGAGGAGGGACAGGGACAGTGGCAGGGACAGGAGAGCAGAGCAGCAGCCCCTGGCACACGCGGACAGGAGTGCTCCTTCCTAGGCAGCAGGAACCCGGCCCAGAGCTGCAGCTCAGAAGGGCTCAGGGAGCGTTCAGAGGCTGTCACTGCATTTTGGGCAGCTCCACTCCCCCCATCCAGAGTGGGCCCTCTGCTCCTGCCAGGGAGCATGCCAGCCATCTGGCAGATTTGTTGTTGTAGTGATCCAGCAGCTACAAAGCATGCCAGGCTATTTGTACCATCTGCCACGTAAATGTCACTCCAGCTGAAGGATGGTGGACACCTGGGGACCCAGGGCTCAAAAGCCCTTTTCGAGAATCATTTTCTCCCACAGAAAAATAGAGTTTGAAGCTTGGGTCCCCCTCCCCCAAAACACCAATGCAGGACACAGCTGAAATATTTCTGTCTCCTGAACCATTCTCTTAAATTGTTCTTTTTTCCTGTTTTTCCTCTTGCTGTCTTTTCCAACTGTGAGGGGATAAAAATGGCTCCTATAAAGTCCACATGTGGATGGACATTTCCAGCAAAGCAGTAGTGTTGTACAATCTGTGGTAGAAACTGTTTGGGGTTTTGAACACATTTTCTGCATTTCTAAAGCTAGAAATTACTTTGTTTTTTATGCCATTTGTAGCCTGTTCACAATTCAGAAGAGACCATCAATCAATACAGTTCAAGCAGCTCACCACTGGGCTTGTAAGCAGACAAGTGTTTATACAGGGAAAATACTTAAAACCCTCTGATCTTGATGATGGAACTTAGAAACAACCCTTAGCATTTTTAGGGAGCCCAGGATTCTGAAAAGGTTTGGGTATTCATCTGTGAGCTTCTATTTACAAAAAGAAAATCATCCCCAATTTCTTTTCTTGTGGCAATATGTGTTTTTACTTTATTTTTCACTGTTATGGCTGAGTTTTGATAATGTATGGCTGACTGAGAAAAAGGTGCATCAATTCTTGTTCATAAAAAGGCTGTTTTGGAAAAGTCCTAGTATTGCAAAATACTTTAAAACTATGGGGGTAGATGTGTAATTTATCAGTTTGGAGCATTGTTTCCTAAATCTAATATTGCAGTTATTAATCAAACACTGCACTTTGTGTGCAATAAAATAGCAGTCTGAAATCATCAGGTTTTTTCTTAAAATTTTCAGCCAGCTTCATTTGTCCTCAAACAGGACAACAAAATGGAAATAACGTGGCACTCTCTGATTTCTGCTGTTTTGTAATTTTTGTATAATTACTTTTCTCAGCATGCCTTTCATTGCTGGGAACATAAAAAGAATAATGCCTTAGTCCAGTAGTTTTTCTTTGTGCTGCATATTTAAAAATTGGGAAGGCATTGCGATTTCTGTGGTCCTTTTTTATCACCACGGACAGTTTGTGCAGCTGAAAAGATCTCCACAGACAGCCCTCAGCCGTCGGATGAGCCGGGATAACTCAGCCTGGCTGTTTATTCCCGCTTTGCTTTGTAAACCCCTTTGCTCTTGCTCACTCTCCCCTGCCCCTCCATTTCCCTGCGGAGGGGCACATCTGCCTGGGGCTCACTGGGACGGGGCATCAGGTTTCTCTTGTCTGTGTGACACCCGTGCTCATCGTCCCCTGCTCTTGAACTGAACCCAGAGCCGCTGCTCCTTCCTCTGCTGTCCCACCCCTGTGCCAGCACAGCTCCGCTGATCTCCATGCCAGGAAACAGGAGGATTTCTGCTTGTCCCTCATCCCAGGGAATTACACGGGAAAGGCTGGGCTGGTGCTGCGGGATACTGAACCCCTCGAATTCCTTAGGGAATTGTTTGGCAGTTTCTGAGTTTCACTCAGCAGGGGAGAACAAAAATGGGTTTTTATTTTGGAAAAACACAAATATTTAAGAGTGCTATAACTGTTGAAATAACTGCTTTGTTTGAGAAGCATGATGGAGTAGTCTATTTTAATCAGAATACTCACCAAAAGAACAGAGACTTCCTTTCTGTGGTGGAAATGGAAGCACTGAAGCACTTGGCAGCCAGTTCTTCTTGCTGACTGAAGGATTTCCCCATGCAGTTATGAGCAGGGCACCTCTATCCATCTCTTTTCTCTTGAGATGCAGCCACTGTGTGTTTGAGTTCGGTGTGCCTCCTGCAGTGCCCTTTCCGGGCTCTTTGTCCCCAGGCTGGGCTCAGGGGCACCCAGGGCACAGCCTCACCCCGTGCCAGCCCTGGGCCCAAATGGGAACCAAAGCCCAGCCTGGGAAAACAGAGCTAGACACCCTCATTCTTATGGAATTGCCCTGGGAGCTGGGAGTTTCACCACCCTCGGCTGCTCTGAAGGGTCTCAGACCCAGCCTGGCAGGAGCCTGCATTGCTGTGACCCCTCTGGGGCTGATCCTGCTGGCCAGGGGACTGGGCTCTGGCTGCTGGCTGGGGACCAGGAGGAGCTGCTCCTGCGGGATGGGAAGGTGGAGAGCAGCTGTGCCAGCCTGGCTGGATGGGGACCAGGAGGAGCTGCTCCTGCTGCAGCAGAAGGTGCAGAGAGCTCTACCAGCTCTGCTGGATGGGCAGGAGCAGTTCCTTGAGTCTCAGGGGATAATCTGCTGTGAATACAGCATTTAACATTTCCTTCGAGCCTTAGACTTGAAAGGAAGGCAGAAAAAACCCACCCTGCTCTGTGTTGCACTAACAGGTTTTAGAAGAATTTGGAAATATCAGCTTTTCTGGTCCCTCTGTGTTGCACTAACAGGTTTTAGAAGAACTTGGAAATATCAGCTTTTCTGGTCCCCAGACTTTATTATGATCTGATGCCACCTCACAACTTGAGTCCTTCCACCTTGCCATGCTTCCTTCAAGCTTCATTTGAACGAAGAACTTGCTGTTTGAGATGTGTAATGAGCACAACCCCTACTGTTTGATAACAGTGCCCAGAACTACTATAAAAATGATGTGGGCATTTAAAAATACGAATTAATATCTTGGTAGAGATATTTGGAAAATTCCTTATTTTTCATGTCACAGTGAAAAGTTTTAAATAAGCAGCACCAGGCTGGGCTGGCTGGAGGAAAATGTGCCTTTAATCCTGAACGCCCCCTCTGCAGCACTTTGTTGCAGATTGCTAGGAGCTGTGGAGTTAATAGAGAAGGGGAATTCAAAAACAATTCTGCTGGAAATGGCTGGTAAAGATGATTGCATTGGTGATTCTCAGAGGCCTTTTTTTCTTTAAATTCCCAGTATCTGATGCATTGTGGCTTGAGAATAGAAGTTTGTGCACCAAATTAGGCTTTTCTGTGGGCGGTGATTGCACAGTGCCACTCAGTATGGCCCCTCCAAAATCCATCCTGTGCTGTCAGGGAGCAGACTGAGCCTCCTGAACTCACCACAGATTTCATTTTAAAAAAAATGGAATGTTATGTACCTAACCAAGTGCTTGGCAGGCTGAAGGAAAACAGAGATTTGTATTGTTGTTACTATTATTTAACATATAAATAAAGGCCTCTCTGGGCTGAAACTGAATTTCAGCAGCCTTTCTGGAGGCAATTAAAACCATTAGCTTCATCAGCCAAGGCCAGCGTTTTGATGTCTCTGAGACACTCAGGCTGCCAAAGTTAATTATTCATCCTTTTCTTAATTGGATTCAGATTACATTTTAAAGGTACAACTTCAGAAGATTTGGCTGAGCCTTAGCTGCTCCCCCTGCCCTCCTCCCCCAGGGAATCCTCAGGGAGGCTGTTCAGGCTTGCAGAGGGGTTTGAGGGTGCACTTCAGGGCTGGGCAGCCCCTGGCACATCTGTCAGGTCAATAAACAGGAAAAGGGATTTGCACAGGGGGGGAATTTCCCGTGAGATGGAAAGCTGACCAAAAGGGAGATGGAAATCTAGCTCACTCTCAGGGCAAAGTGCAGTTGCCATGGCATTTCCACCAGTGAGCAAATAGCTGGTTTGATGAAATGCATCCTCTACAGGCAAACACATCCTGGCTGCACCAGGGAGTGAGGCTAAGGCACAAACCAGAGCTGTGATACCCTCCTCAGCAAGCAGGAATCATTTTTGAGCCTGTGAAACCATTTTTGGTTCAAGAACTTGCCTTTTTCTGGAGGATGAATTGTTTTCCAGAAAGGAGATTTCTAAAGTAGTCTGGGCAGTGAAATTACTGCTTTTGGTGTCTAAATAGTGATTTAATATCTTGGTACAGGGACAAACCCGGTCAGGATCAGCTATGACAAGCCCTGGTTGAAGAGTTTGAGCTCAGCCTTTGTCTGATTGTGACCTCTGAAGGCAGAAACAGAGGGATGCTTTGCAGAATGTGAGGGGAGCATTTTAGGTTAGAAGTCCCTTCCTTTGGAGAAAGCCAGAAGTTCCCTCTTTGCCGAGCAGAAGAGGTGCAGTCAGTGGCCTGGGAGGTGAACAATTTGCAAAAGGACAGGGACAGGAGGGCAAGTGTCCCCTGGGAAAAGGGAGCACTGAGCAGAGAGCCCAGGCAGCTGCTCTGAGCAGGCCAGGGGCTGTTGTTGGGTGAGTTTTTGCTGCCTGTGAGTTTCCAGAGAAGAAGTGTTAAATAACGTAGTAACTTTTAGGAGGGAGAGCAAGGGTGGGGCAGCGGGCTGCCCCTGGCTCCCTGGCAGCGCCCAAGGCCAGGCTGGACGGGGCTGGGACACCCTGGGGCAGTGGGAGGTGTCCCTGCCGTGACAGGGCTGGCACTGTACCATTAAGGTCCCTTCCAGCCCAGGCCATTCTGTGATTTTTTGCCCATTTCCACTGGTTTGCTCCTTCGTATCTTCTCTATTTGTCTGTGATGGTAAAGACACCACCCCTTGAGATCTCTGCCAGTGCAAGCACCAGGACAGAGCACTGTAAATCTGAATTTTCCCTGGGCAGGGAAGCTCTCTAGGGAACATTTTCTGGCTGAAGGACTGCTGAGAATTACTGATTTCAGAGTGGCTTTACATCTGAAAAGCTTCCTCTGCTCCCCTCCTCCTGTAGAATGGTGAGCCCCCTGCAGCCAGGGAAAAGGGTGTCTGCTGGAGGCAGCAGGAAATAAGGTCCATGCATTTTGGACATGAATATACCTGATGAGGAAATCACTTCTAAACTGCTCCATTTACCACACAGATTATTCCTGTTTCAGGAATATTCTGTGAAGAATGCCTGTACATGCCTTCTTTGGGGAAGAGGGATGACAGCATCTCTGTTGCAGGAATTATCTGGAGCTTTTAAGCTGCTCCAGTACACAGAACTCTTTTGTTTCTGTAATTGATGCTGTCCAGTCAGGGAAAAGAAATGTGACTTTGGCTGAAAAAGAAGAAATACTCAAGAGCTGCATCATATTTCCTAGGAACAGCAACACCATAGCAACAGTTGTCTTTCAGAGCTGCTGCATCCCTCAATGGCTCTCAGATTGCTGAGCCCTTCTGCTGGAAACTCTGCACACGTGAGCTGCTGCACCTGGCAGACAGTTACACCCAAACCCTACTCACACAGCGCATCTTTTTGTCTGTGTTTGTGTTTTCCCATGAGCACGTGGAGCGTTATTGCTCTCCTTCAAGAGGAATTTTAATGGGGAGTTTATTGGTGGAGCTGCTTCGATTTGATGATCTCTAATGGAATACTTTGTCTGGGTGGGAAATTTTATTGTGTGTGTGGAAAATAATAGAAAATCCCAAACATATGTGAAAGGACTAGATTTTATTAGATAAATGTGCTGTAAAAAAGTTTTGGAAAGATATCATTCCTTTTAGTATTTTTTTTATAACCAATGAATATTTTTCAGCTTGGAATTTAATTAATAGTAAATCGAGATTGAAACAATAACACAGTATTTCAAGCATCATAATTAAAACTCTTTGATTGGGTAATTTTTTTCCTTCAGTTCATGAAAATGTCAAGCCTATCCAGAATCAAGTCAGGAAAAATGTTTGAAAATTCTTCTAGGATGAGAAAGCTTTTTCCTGCCTGGCTCTGTTCTACTTATTGCATATTAATACTGCCTGGCTCCCTTTGCTGGGTGTGGCTCTTTTGTCATTCTTTTATGAGAACTTGCATGGAAAATTAAAACGCATGCTGATTAATCTGAGTGGCCAAACCACCCTGTCCTCCTTGCACTGACTCTGTCCAGGTTTAACACAGATCCTGCTGGAGAGCACCACGGAGTTTCAGTTTAATGTTCCTAAAAATTGCATTGCCTCTGCAAGAGATGCCAGCAGGCAGAAGCGGAGGCTGAGAGCAGAGGCTTGCCCTCCTGCTGCTCACGCTGGCTCCTTGCTGGGGTTTTCCATCCCGTGGTGTCAGCCCAGCTCCCTCAGCAGGCTCTGGGGGATCCATCCAGAGCCAGTGATGGAGCTGTGCTTTTAATGGCTGCGAGCGGCTCTGCTGGGTGGCTTCTCTGGTTTGTCGGGTCCCCCTGCAGGGTGGTGCTTGCACAGGGGTGGGAATGACTGCGAGTATTGCTGTGAGCACCACTGCCAGCATCGCTGCAGCATCACTGGGGACATCACTGCAGCATCACTGGGGGCATCACTGGGGGCATCACTGCAGCACCACTGCCAGCATCGCTGCAGCATCACTGGGGACATCACTGGGGGCATCACTGGGGGCACCACTGCAGCACCACTGCCAGCATTGCTGCAGCATCACTGGGGGCATCACTGCAGTATCACAGGGCCCTGCGAGCTGCCCAGGCTGAGCTGCCCAGGCTGCCGGGCCCTGTAGCCACGGCAGGAGCCGCTGCTGCTGGGGACCCGGGCTGTGACACAGGACAGGGACCCAGTGCCAGCCCTGGCTGCTGCTGGGGACCCGGGCTGTGACACAGGACAGGGACCGGGTGCCAGCCCTGGCTGCTGCTGGGACCCGGGCTGTGACACAGGACAGGGACAGGGTGCCAGCCCTGGCTGCTGGGGACCCAGACTGTGACACAGGACAGGGACAGGGTGCCAGCCCTGGCTGCCGCTGGGACCCGGGCTGTGACACAGGACAGGGACCGGGTGCCAGCCCTGGCTGCCGCTGGGGACCCGGGCTGTGACACAGGACAGGGACCCCGCGGGCAGGGCAGGGCTGGCCGCGCTCGGTGTGGCAGCGGCTCACAGCTGTGTTCTGTCTCTCCTTTGGCGCAGCTGACGAGAGAACACCAGGTGGCCCTCTCCTCCATCACTTACATCGGCTGCGCTCTGTCCATCCTCTGCCTGACGATCACCCTGGTCACGTTCGCGGTGCTGTCGTGAGTAATTTTAACTTCATACCTGCTGAGCAGCTAGCACGCAGGATCCCTTCATCTGCCCAGGATAAAACAAAGGCTATTAATTCTACAACCTTCCTTAATTAGATTCGGCACATGTATTTGTAACACTTGGTTGGTTATTTCTAAATTACTTTCATTTCCTGAAATGGGATGGTCTTTATATAGCAAGCTATTTCAATCTCGTGAGAGATTTTAATTTTTTTAACTGTCCCTGCTTTGCCAGAGTTCAGGAATCTTGCAAAGAGCCTTGTCTTGGTCTTGGTCTGCACTCCAGCACAATGTGAGCAGGGGCTGCAGGACCCCCCCTCTGTCCCCCCACATTTTGGGTTGCTTGGAGTATACAGACAGCACTTCTGCTTTTCCACCGTCCTGTCTGTAAGGCAGGGTGCAGAGAAAGGAATGCCCAGTAAGGAAGTCTCAGTCAGCCCTGGCTGCCTGACTTGAGTTTCACACCACTGTACACAATTACCTTATGGAGCCCACGTTTATGTTAAGTGTCTCGCTGTTCTCCATCAGGCCGGTTTGCTGTGCTGCTTTAGCGGGGTGAAGGACACTGTAAGCAGTGTGAAATCCACTCCATGGCTCGTGGTTGAATCCCTCTGCATCTGCTGCCCCAAGCAGGGCAGCCCTGAGAGGGCTCTGTGCTGGGAAGGCCTCTGCCCCAGGGCATCCGCACCTTTATTCCTGTTTATGTTCCCGCAGTGACAAATGAGTTTGAGGCCCAGCTGGGCTTGATACAAACATTCCTGGAAAAAAGCTTTCATGAAGGTTTGTGTCTAAATAAGAAACAGAAAACCTGACTAAGGGTGAAGTAACTTGTCCAAGGCTCTGCAGCACTTTGGGAGTACAGCAAGGAGTGGGATTCTTGTCTCCTTTCACACACTAAACCATATTGTTCCCACTTACGAGTTTGATTCTTGTTTTCTGTGCCGAAGCATGTATTTTGGACATTTTGTTAAGAGGCCAGTTTCTAGGGAAAAGGACTGCATCTCAGTAAACTGATTGCAATGCCTGTTTTTTTCCAGACCCTGTATTATTTCCAAGTTTCGAGGTCTGTGTTGGTCATACTTGGATTAAGAGCATAACGTGTGGCAAAATCCACTCTAAATAAGTCCAGCATCTGCCTATCTGACATTGTGCTGTTGGCATGCTTAGGCTAAGGGGAATGATCTGCTCCATTTTAGTCTGAGGGCAGAACTGGATGTCAGAGTGTTTAGAAAGGAAAAAGGAGCAGAAGGAGGAGGTGTTGCTGCAGCAGGGCTGAAAACTCCTCAAGGACCTGGAGGCAAACAGAGGACTTGGGAGAGAGCTTGGAGCCAGCTGACTGTCACAGGGTTAAGCACCCCACCTACATACAGCCTCCTTCAAACTGCCAATTTAAAATAATTTGATTATCTTTTCACTGGAGAGCAGGGTCTCGTTAAGCAGCTGAAGTGGAATTTTGCAATGTGGTGTTAGATGACTGTGACATAAGTGGAGAAGAATCTGGCAAGTTCTTTGCTACTCCGTGTCCTGGCAAGGGCAGCCCCTTCCCGGGAGGGCAGTGAGCCCTGTCCCCTCCTGGGTGACACTGCCCAGCTTGTGGCACATGGAGCTCCTCATTACCGAGCCATTGGCACCAGGCAGAGCATCCTTTGAGTTACTTTTTGGGATCTGGATACTTCTTGTCGTCTCCCTCTTCATTCCCGCTCCATGGAGCAGAGCAGCAGGCAGGGTGCATTGGAATAGGAACCTGTTATCACCAGGACTGTTTGTTTTCTAAAGAGAACAGAATTTAAGGCAAGCCTGCGATGTTCAGATCAATGTTTTTTGTTTTCTGTTTCCTATTTTGGGATGAGAACAGAAACACGAAGTCAGCAGACTTCCAGGAAAGCCTGTTCTTGTCAGATTTCCAGCTGGTTTTTGAAAAGCCAAGGGAGATATGCTCAGATGATGTTGAAACCACAGTCAGGTCCCTGTCAAGGCAGGCACTGCCCATCTGTATTGGAGCTATCATTCCTGTGCTCAGAAGTTATATTTGTATAAATCAGAATTGGAGCCAATGTCTTTTCCCATTCCCTGATTTCCCAGAAAGGCAAACACCAACAAAATAAACCCAGAAACTCTGGCACAGTGTGGGTACAGGTGCCAGGTGCTTTCTGTGAGGAGTGAGTGTGACCTCCCTGGCATCCCAGCCCCCTGCAGGACCAAACCTTTGCTGATTTCTGTCACTGGGTGTGAGTGACCCCTCGGCATCCCAGCACTCTCCAGGTTCAAACCTTTGCTGATTTCTGTCACTGGGTGTGACCTCCCTGGCATCCCAGCACTCTCCAGGTTCAAACCCCTTGCTGATTTCTGTCACTGGGTGTGAGTGACCCCTTGGCATCCCAGCCCCCTGCAGGACCAAACCCCTTGCTGATTTCTGCCACTGGCCATCAGTCTGTCGTGCGCAGATCGATGTTCTGCTGCCTCCAGGGGAGCAGCAGGATGCCAGAGGCTCCGCTCAGGTACTGCCCCACGCTGCTGGGAGGAGAGCCCCAAAGGCCCCAGGCCCCCCCAGCGAACCCAGAGCCAGCGTCAGTGCTTGCTGCTGAGCGAGAGGTGCCCTGGTGCCCGTGGAACGTGCTGAGGTGTTTCTGTGCCCTGCAGGTCCGTCAGCACCATCCGCAACCAGCGCTACCACATCCACGCCAACCTGTCGAGCGCCGTGCTGCTGGGCCAGGCGCTGCTGCTGGCCAGCTTCCAGCTCAGCCCCGCAACCGTGAGTCTCGGGGGTCCTCTGGGGCAGCCAGGGGATGGGTGAAAAAGAAAAACCCCAGGGGTCCTCTGGGGCAGCCAGGCAACGCGGGGGCCACTGCCACACCTCGGGGAGCTCCTGCCAGGGCAGATCTGCCTGTGACGTGCCTCAGCCAGCAAACTGCAGGGGAACGCCTCGGGCAGGCAGGGTACCATTCAAGGGCACAGTGGTCTAAACCAGCTCATGGTTCAGTGGTCTAAACCATTGAAACTGGCACCCAAGACAGCCCAGTTAGAGTAAGACAAACAGGCCAAGTTAACAGCATCACACACCAGTAAATCCAATTTCTTTCTGCTGTTAATTTTAAAAACACCATTTAAAGCAACATAAGGTCTTTGATGGAAAGTTCCACCTGAAGAGCAGAAGCAAAACCTGATTTTACAATTAACTTCCAGGGTGCTCTGTGTTTGTGCTGGTAAAAACTCGGCTACCTTTGTGACCAGCTGCTGCTCCGCATTATTTTTCAGAAGCAGCCAGTGGTTTCTATTATTGGGGGGGTGGGGGTGGTGTTTTTTCTCAGTAGAAGCAAATATGAGGTTTGCACATTGTTCATTTTGCCAGTACAACAGCCACCTAAATTTATATTCAGCTCAGATGGGATCCCTTGAATTTCTGTTACCTTTATAAATAACTGTAATTCCTGGTTTGCACAGGCAGTCATTACCTGAGGACCTAAAAGCACTTTGGAAAACTAAGTTCATATTCTTTTGCTGTTTAACATTCGGGTGGGTCCTGAATGAGTCATTCAATGTGCAAGGGAGAAAATGAGAGGGGATGGTTTAGAAGGAAAATGAAATGGAGACATTGGAGAGCAGCAAAAGATGAAACTGAAGACAGTAGAAACCAGGCATGAAAATAATCCCCTTTAAGTAGAGAGCTAAAACCCTGTTGAAAGGACATGGGCTTGAGGGGATGGAAGGTTCACTCAGCATGACAGTGTCTGGTATTCTCACGGGTTTTTCTTTTTCACCCATCCCAAATTTTCGGACAATTCAGCTGAGTCACTTCAGCTGTCAAGGAAAGCCCCTTGACAGCTCAGCAAGGCCAGCAGGGCCAGGTGTGCTCCGTGGTGGGGGGCTCCAGCTGCGTGTCCGGGGGGCTGGAGGAGGGAGAGCCCTGCTCTCCAGGGACCAGCCCCGGGCCGCCCTCATCCGAACGAGCCCTGGGCACGCTCGGGTCCTGCTTGCTGAGCCAGGCTTGCGAAACGCTCAGCAGCCTCGGGCTGCAGCTCGGCCGAGGCAGATTTCCTCTTAAACCTGTCCCAAACCTGCTCTGGTGGAATGGGGACGGCGGCACGAGGAGTGAGACCTGTTTTACACCCCAGGCTTTCAGAGATGAAATGCTTCACAGAATCCCTGGATTTTTTAGCCCTGCCTCCTCTGTAACAGCTGTAATTGTATGGGATAACTCTGTAAAGATCTGAAAGTTGACAGAGGTGATGTAAATACTGTCTGCTGGGCTTTTATTTTCGTGCTTTGTCCTCTTGGAACCAGGGGGGTTGTGATTCATCCCTTTATTGGTCTCCTGTCATTACCCACTCCTGACTAGCTTTGACAGCAGCCTAAATACCTTTAATTGCAGCTTTAATTGAGCTGCTGAGCGGTGGCTTACAGAAAGAGGCAGTATTTGCACTAGCAGGTGCCAATCTGCAGTCTTTGCCTCTGCCAGGGCTGCTGTGTCGGTGCTGAGCTGTTTTGGGTGCCCCAAAGGAGCCTCTGTGCCCCCTGCTCGAGGCTGGCACTGCCTCCTTGCCCTGAGCCTCCCCACCCTTTCCCCATCTCTGGCTCTGGGTATTGCAGTTTTGACTGCAGACATGGCATACAGCATTCCCTGCTGTTTTCAGATGCCTTATTTAATGATTTTCAATTCATTCTACAGCAATTTTTCTTTTGTCGAGTAGCAGTGGATTTTTAGTTTCTTTTGTAGAATAATAGTGATTTTTAACCACAAAGCTTTATCTTCACAAACAGGACTTTAATCTTTCCAGTACACCTAATTTATTCATTTATTTATAAAAAGCTGGTCATTGACACCCATCATAAATAGTTAACTGATCATGGCATATTCCAGGAAGGCAGTTCTTCCCACAATCAGGTTATCTTTTTATGTCTTTATATTATTGAGACACAGGAAAATGAAAATTGAAGTGTAAGGTGTTAGCCAGCACTGGGTTTTTTCCAGCACAACCAGGAAAATCTAATGTCTCTACTGTCTGCAGTTCTGGATCATGGTATTTATCTCTTTCTCACTCAATACTCCTGCCTGGAATTGCTGGAAACATCCAAATGGAGTGGTGAAACAAGCTGCTTTTGTTTGTGACATAGCTGTAAAATTACCTATCTGTTTTAAGACTGTCCTCAGGAAAAAAAAAAAAGACAAATATTTTCTGGGAGGCCTTTCTGAAAGCCAGCTTTATTTCTCATCAGCAGTAACAGGACAGACCTTGCTGCTGGCTGGGCTGCTTCTTCTGCTTCCACAGACCCTCCAGCTGCTGTCCCCTCTAAGAGTGGCAGGAACAAGATCTGCCTTTTTACAAGCATTCTGCTAAAAGTTGGTGTTTCACAAGGTGCAGCTAGAGAGACATGCTTGGGTTAGTGTGGAAAGCTTCTCAGTGCTTTTACAGAAGGCAATTTTGCCATAGAAGAGTAACTGCTAAGCAATAATGAAGGCAAAAAACCCAACCAGAATAAGCAGCAACTTTGCTATGGATTTTATGTACAAATCTGCAACTAGGTATTATACAAAATTCTATGCAGACCAGCCTCCTGCTACTTCACCGTGTGCTATTTTTCTGCTGCTTTGTGATTCATATTGTTTGGCTACTCAAAAGTTGGAAAATATCCATTTGACAGAACTAGCCTGTACGTCAGCTTTATGTTGCATTTAGATTTCTGTGGACTAATCTTCTGGTAGAAATCAAAAGGCATTAAAATGGATTTTATAGCCTTATGATAAAATTAACTGGAAAGGCTCTTACAGCTTTTGTCAATAAGCTAATCTGGTTTAATAACATGTCACTGAACTTTGTGATATACTAAACCACATACAGCCCTCACTTACACAAATTAACCCCAAATTTAGTGCTTTTGAACACAGGTAGTCCCACTGGATTTGCATTAGAATGTCCTTGCACTCGTCCAAGTGAGTCTGTACAGGAAAGCCTCCATTTTCATTACACCACCACGTCCCAACGCTTTAATTTTCATTGGAGTACAAAATCCCAAACCATCAGCATCAAGAATAAAATGCCAGCCCAGCAGAGCTCAGCTCACGCAGCAGAGGGATCTAACCATCAACATCTGAGGCAGCAAACTGGCTCCTGCTGGGGGAGCTGCCCCAGCCCAGCCTGGAGCCTTCCTGGGGCTGCTCCAGCTCAGGAGGCAAAAGCCTTCCCCCCACCCCGGGCTGGGGGCAAGCAGCCCCGGGGGAATGTGCAGGGGACACCGAGGGGTGGCACAGCTGCAGGGCACAGTGCCCATGCCAGCAGCCTGCCACCAACAGGGCAGGGCCCTGGGCACGGCTGAGCTGAGCTGAGCTGAGCTGAGCTGAGCTGAGGCAGAGCAAACCAGCTGCTCTCATGGGGCATCACCCTGGGGACATCACCTTGGGGACATCACCCTGGGGACATCACCCTGGGGACATCCCTGCAGTCACTTCTGCTCTGTCCCTGAGTGATGGGCACAGCCACTCTGCTGAGAGCTCCTCGGAAGAGTCAGCGAGGAAGGGAAGGGAGAAGGGGTGAGTGAGGAAAGGGAAAGGAGAAGCAGAGAGTGAGGAATGGGGAAAGGAGTGAGTGAGTGAGGAAAGGGAGAAGCAGAGAGGGAGCAAAGGCCAGTGGGGAGCACCTGGGGCTGGGGAAGAAGAAAGGATTCCACTCTCCTGTTTTTAAGGCTGGTCAGACAGAGGCTTAGAGAAAAATTAAAGGTGGCTGAGAGGAGCACCTCAAGGAAAAGCAGGCAGCAGGGGACAGGACGACACTGGTACCCCACGTCCTTGACTCCTGTATTCACTACAGGCTCAGCAGCCAGATGCACACACTCAGTTTTGAGTCCCTTAATATTTTGTAGACTTTAATGGGAGTACTGCTCCTGCTGTTATAAATAAATAACACATTTGGATTTCCACACCACATTTGGCAATGTTGTTAGGGGTTTCTTTATTATTTTTTTAAAGGTAAGAGGATTTGTTACTCTGAAGCTGAAAATGCAGTAGAAAAATGAAATTGTCTATTGCTTTCTAAGACAGTTTTACTCCAGTGATTTAGCATTTAGCCTGTAAATGTCTATAGAAGTTAAAAAAAAAAAAAAAGAAAATGGATGTGACTGTATCACAAAGAACTAATGTATTCATTTTTACTCTTAATTTAGCTGCCTTGCAAGATATTGGCCATTCTCCTTCATTTTTTCTTCCTGAGTGCGTTTGCGTGGATGCTGGTGGAAGGATTTCATCTTTACAGCATGGTGATCAAAGTATTTGGGTCAGAAGAAAGCAAGCACTTATATTATTATGGAATTGGATGGGGTAAGCATTTAGTAGCTGCTTACTTTAAGTCTCCTCACTGTAGGACAAGATTATATCCAGAAGCATATTTGAAGTTGTCATCTTACCATCACAGTTTGCCTTACTGAGAGCAGGTCTGTTGGATGAGAAAATGCATAATTTTTCTGACTGCAGTCAGGCTTCCAAAGGTGCAGTCCTTGAGCCAGCTCCCCTGCAGGGAGTGCCACAACCTCTGCAGGCCAGGCTGACCCTTGGTTACCAAATCATGGCAGCTCTGGGGGAGGGAGGTCTCACCACTCTGCTGTGCTCTTTTGGTTCTGGCTCACAGCAGCAGCTTATTCCACCTGCATTCTGCAAAGCCATGCCTGAAAAACGGGCACAGACTTCACGGGCTGGTGCTTTGCTGTAGCACAGCTCTTCTGTCCCACCATTTGCAGCTGGCAGAGTTTGTGGTGCTGATGTTTTCCCACTTCAGCCAGTTTCCTTCAGAAACTGCCACAGAGTGAAGACTTTGTTCTGAGCTGTCAAATGACATAAATTCTATTATTTGCTGTTATTTGTTGCCCAGATGTGATGTAACACAGCAGAAGAAAATCAGCTTCCCAATATAAAATTAGGAGAATATACTCGTCCCCATCAAGCAAAGCAGATCTTTTCATCACTGGAGGGAAATACACTTTCTTTTGTGTCTACTGCTTCATCTTTCTCAATAAATGGCATACTTAGCCTTTCAGAATTGATGTCCTAAAATTGTTTTGAATTGTCTGCCACAGAGTTTCTACAGCCTGGGGTTTTTTTTTGTATTCTTTGGGGTTTTTCCTTGTATTGAAGACACAGAAGCTTTCAAAATACAATGCTTCTTAACTGCTGAGGATACTCATATTTATAAATATATCTTCATATAAATATATAAATGTTTATAAATGTGCTTCTAGCTGCAGTTAGTAAAGAATGAAAACACTTCTTCCAAAAATGATACTTCTGGCAGTACTGGAAAACTACACACAATTTGTGAGGACGACAGTGGTAAAATTAAGCAGAAATTGCCTGTCAGAGAATTGTGTAAAACCTTCTTGCAGAAAACCTAAAGAATTAAAAAGAAAATTGATACTTTAAGCTATCATGTCTAATACTCTGTCTGGGACCTGTTTATTAAATTCTGTAAGATGATCAAAGCTCAAACCTTCACATTTTATTAAATCATACAGGAATTAGCAGGCAATCATTTAATATTTGACGGGATGGGTTTCACTGCATTCGGAACTGCTGGCAGGGCATCTCTTGCCTCCTCTCCAGCTCCTGGCCTGGAATGAAGTGGCACAACAGGACCTGGCAGTGCTGGGGCCAGAGCAGCCCTGACACCAGGAGCAGATCTGCCTCTGTGTGATTTGTGTGATTTAATTCCTGTGGATCAGGAGCAGATCTGCCTCTGTGTGATTTGTGTGATTTAATTCCTGTGGATCAGGAGCAGATCTGCCTCTGTGTGATTCCTGTGGATCAGGAGCAGATCTGCCTCTGTGTGATTTGTGTGATTTAATTCCTATGGATCAGGAGCAGATCTGCCTCTGTGTGATTCCTGTGTTATCCCATGAACTTTTTTCCACCTCCTAGGGCACAGCCCACTGCGCCACTCAAAACCATCTGGAAACAGAGTTTCCTCTAAACACAGAAATCTTACAGACCTCTGGCATATTTATGCTAAAAGCAGCCTTGACTGGGCACGTGAGGCAGTCTGGGTTTGCTGGGTGGGATGCTCTGGATACCCAGGTGTCCCCACTCTTGTCCTCTCACGTGGTATTCATGCACCCCTGTGAGAAACTCTGCTCTCCTCAGTCATTCTGAATTCTTGAGCAAAGTGCACTCACCTGGGTTAAAATGAGGCTGGCACTGCTTCACCTGTGACACTGCCTGGATAGCAAGAGGCAGAAATCCATAAACCACAACCAGGCTGAAACAGGGCTGTGATTCCCAAGGAAATTAGCACTGATCCAGTTTAACAGTTAAACTAGTACTTTATTAAAAAGTCATTTTGTCTGACATCAGTTAATTAATGTTGAATTAAACAGCTGCAGGAGATGTCAAGTTAGACTTAATTTGAAGATGACTCTGAGCTGTTCTGTTCATACAAAATTTAGCAGAACTTGCAGGGCTTACTGGAAGATGTACTTTTATTCCTAATAATGCCTCTGCATCTGCCTTTCTCTGCCTCGCTGCAGGCTGCCCACTGGTGATCTGTGTCATTTCTGCCACCTCGTCCCTGGACAGCTATGGAGAGAGTGGCAAGTGAGTATGAAAAACCCCTCACTGCAGGTGCCATGGGGAGGAAAATCTGGGGGGGAGGAAATTTGTGAATGTGTTACCTGGGATGTGGTGCTGCAAGATCCTCCTGAGGAGCAGGGGGGAGAGGCTGCAAGAGGATGACTTGTGTAGAGATGTTGTTAAACACAGCAGCCTCGTGTCTGGTTTTCACAGAGATGATGCACAGAAAGCTCCTGAGATGTTTTTCCTACTTTTCACTGAAGAGCTCCTCAGTGAGCTCCTGCTCAGGGGGAAAAGCTTGCACCAAGATGAGAGTAATCCTTGATTAAAGATATTCAATCTTCCAAAGTAAACTGCAGTTACACACCTGAAATTTGGAATGGATAATGCCCAAAACTTTGAAAATTAATTTCCTTTCTAATTTAGGAAAAGAAGAGCAAATTTATCTGAAAAAACACCATAGGATTTAATCCTAAAATAATTGCACAGGTGGTAAACTGGTTCATCTCTTCAGGGCTGTAAGAAGGGCCTGATTGTGTTTGCCAGCCCCTTCCCCACCACCAGCCAGGGGAGGCAGGGAGGGCTGCAATGTCCCTGGCTGCAATGACACAAATTCCCTGCAATGAGACATTTCAGAGTGCTCCAGCTCTGGAACAGCCTGTGGCCGAGGCCACCAGAACAACAAATTGCAAAGAAAACATTTCCTCTCTTCCCACCTTTGCACTCCTGTGGAGGTGGGCTGGGGCAGGGAGGTGTCACTGACCGTGTGACAAATCCAAGTGAGATTCCTCCTTGGATCCCTCCTTGGATCCCCAGTGCCAGGGGAAAAGGAGCCTTTTCCTCATGGGCTGTCGTTCTCCTGCTTTCAAAACTCATCAGTCTTCTTGCGCGCTCTCTTAGCTGTTTCATAATTTGGGATTTTTAATTAATAGCATTTCTAATGCAGTGACTGTGTGTTTCCTCTGAAACAACTCTGGTCTCCCTGCAGCTGCTGGCTGTCCCTGGAGGACGGAGCAATCTGGGCTTTTGTGGCGCCGGCGATGTTCGTCATTCTGGTAGGTACCAGCCCAGCCCTGCTGCTCCTGTCGGTGCCAGCAGCACTGCCGGGGCTGGGCTCACAGCCCGTGCCAGCCAGGTGGGGCAGGGCTGTCAGGTGAGCTTGCTGGGCTCAGGTAGGTCAGGGCTGTCAGGTGAGCTTGCTGGGCTCAGGTAGGGCAGGGCTGTCAGGTGAGTTTTATGGGCTCAGGTAAGGCTGTCAGGTGAGCTTGCTGGGCTCAGGTAGGTCAGGGCTGTCCAGGTGAGTTTGCCAGGCTCAGGTAGGTCAGGGCTGTCCAGGTGAGCTTGCCAGGCTCAGGTAGGTCAGGGCTGTCCAGGTGAGCTTGCCAGGCTCAGGTAGGGCTGTCAGGTGAGTTTGCTGGGCTCAGGCAGGGCTGTCAGGTGAGCTTGCTGGGTCCTGCTCTGGTGAGCTGCCCCTCCCAGGGGTGCAGGGCCACGGCTGCAGCGCGGGCACACAGCACTCACCCCTGAGCAGGAGGTGAATGGTGCTCACACGTTGAATTGCAGGGAGCTGTGATCACTCCGGGAGTGTCAGGGGTGTTTGCAGACACCCTGCCAGGTCTGTGCACTGTCTCTGATCCCTCCCCTGAGCAGGTTATCTGCAATGCTTTCTGCAGCTACAATGCCAGACTGAGAGCCTGGGGATGCACTGGACTCACTGATCAGTGAAACCAGCTTACCTTTGAAGCTCTACGTAGATTTTTAGAGGCATGGACATTTAAAAAAAAAAAAGCACAGAGAGACCTGCTCAGATTTAATAACACAGAAAACCCCACAAATCCTGCTCAGAAGCCAAAGGAAGGGATATATCCACATAGGCATAACTAGTGTTTACCATGGCATGCCTCTGTCCCTGTCTGGCAAACAGAAGGTGTACCCCGAACTTCTGTGTGCCAGTTTGCATTGCAAGGTCTGCAGATGTGGATGATTGGAGAGCAGTTAAAATAATCTAGTATTCACGTGTCCCCTGCTCCCATTAGCATTTGCTTCCTGGCCGTTGTTCAGCACCAGAGGAGGAAGGGAGATGTAGTCAGTGACAGCAAACCCTCCCCGCTGCTGTCCAAGGGTGGTGGTGACCAAAACACACCAGGAGGGAAATGCTCACTCACCTGGGCCAGCACAGCCTCCAACAGTTTGCATGTGCAGCTGCTTGGCAGAGAAAGTGAGAGTTCAACTGCCTGGCTCTGACTTATGATATACAACATTCGTGCAGCTCAAATCATGTTCTTGTAGGGATACAAATACTTCAGAAAGAGAAAGAGTGAGCTCACGGGGTTGATCCACGTAGAGCAATTTGTTAAATAGTCTAAACCCAGCTCTGCCCAAAATAGCAGCAAGAGAGCTGACAAATTACCTCTCTGGGCATTGGATATTCCAGCTGAAAAATGTGTTAGTGCCCATGGGGAAATAACAGGGCTAAACACTCTCTGGTGTGTGTGCATGTGTGCCCGTGTTCTTTAAATAACAAATTAGCCACCAGCTGCATAAACTAGCATTTAAGTCTGAAAATGCTTCTCAAAAAGCAGTTTTTGACTAGTTCCATCCACAGTGTCTCTGCCAAGAAAGAGGATTATGCTGTGAGGAAAAGAGGGGATTGCTCCTTTCACCTCCCACTCCCCAGGGACCAGGCAGACACAGGGCACTGTTATCCTGCCCCAGCCTCACAGGCAATCCAGACGTCATGGAGCCTTCACCAGAATGAAGTGGAGGGGCTGTGACTGGGGATAAACACTCACACACTCTTTCCTCAGCAGTAATTCACAGACCCTCCCAGCCCTGTATAGATTCCCATACCAAATATGCTCTTTCCCTGGGCTTTGAGTCAAGGGATACGATGAAGGAAAAGTTCCTTCTACACGCAGGTCTTTTGGCTTCTACCTACTGCTTAAGGTTTTGAGATCACTCTCCCCCACAGCCCAAAGCACAGCACACAAGCCTCTATGTCATCCTCTTGAAGCAGCTTCACAAAAAGCCCTTGCAATTAATTTGCAAACCAAACTGAGCTCAGCCCAAGCTGCCCTGGGACGCGTCTTCAGCCCAGGGGAAAAACCCAACTTGACAAAGCACCTGAATTTTTGACAGAGGACATTAAACTTCTGGCAGAAGCTCTGTTTGTTATCAGCCATCTGCTGCCTTGGTGTGTTTCCATGGATGTGGCAGAATTGAGGGGGTCCTGTGGGACACATCTGTGTGCCTGGAGCAGGGGGGAGGAGGAGGCGCTGGGCTGCAGTGGCAAGGCTGCCCCTGTAAATTGTATTTTCCTGGTGGTGCAGTTCCAGTGAGAGTTTGCAAGGCTCTGGGTACAGCACAGAAATGGCTTTCTGAAATGTGCTCATCACCACCCCAAAGGATTTACAGAGGTTATTTACCCAATATGAGTTGGTAGCAATAGGGAAAATGATCCCAGGACCATTGAATGTCACCTCTTATCTCTGTAAAGGTGATTGAACAACAGGCACACTTGAGGAGCTGGCAGTTCCACAGGAGGGCCTTTGGGTAAACTGAAGAACCATGGCAAAAATGAACTATTGCACATGTGCTCTGATTCTACAGCAGGTGATGATCTGCCCTCAGAAACCTAAAATGGAAAAAGGGGTCAGAAGATTTGGGAAAAACCCAAGGAAATCATTATAATAAAATTTAAATACCTTTAACTGACCCTCTCATCCTCAGAGTGGAATATTTATGTCAAAGTAGAGGATGATTATTGAGTTTTAACTGAGGAACAGCACTTTCTTTGAAGCTTTCTCTTTCTTTTTGTTCTGTAGTTGAGGATAGTTTTGTTCTACCCTTGTTCTTGGTGCTTTGTAGCTGATGTGCAGCTTTGGACAGGAAGGGGGAAATGTGTCTCTCACCTTCACATTGTCTATCTTTTTTTTTTCTTTAAACCCAAGGTCTTTGCACAGCAAGACAGTCTTTGCCATATTTCCTTTAAGAGATAAAGATTTCCTTCTTCCTTCACCTGTGACTCCAGCACAAACTTTCCTCTGTTGAACATTTTCAGTGTTATTCTTTTCAAGATTTCCTGCTTTTCTGTTGGGAATTCTTTCCATTTTATTGATGTTTCTGCTGGACCTGACATCAGAAGGAGTGGAGCCTTTGAAGAGCAGAGTTCAGATTTACCATATTTCCTCATTGCTCCTTTAAAATGCTCTCGTACCCGGATTGTGGGCAGGCTTTGCTGAGAGCAGGGCCTGCACACGCTGGGGTGGGGCAGCAAAGGGCTCTGGGGTCTGAGCACACCCAGCACAAAGCCGGGAGGGTGCAGACAGGACCTGCACTGAGGTGGGGCAGCAAAGGGCTCTGGGGTCTGAGCACACCCAGCACAAAGCCGGGAGGGTGCAGACAGGACCTGCACACGCTGGGATGGGGCAGCAAAGGCAAAGGCACGCTGGGGTCTGAGCACACCCAGCACAAAGCCAGGAGGGTGCAGACAGGACCTGCACTGAGGTGGGGCAGCAAAGGGCTCTGGGGTCTGAGCACACCCAGCACAAAGCCAGGAGGGTGCAGACAGTGCCCTGGCTGAGGGAGGGGCTCTGCAGCTCTCCCATCCCAGCTGGCAGGGTGTTGATTATTTACAATCAGGGTATTGATTATTTACAGTCAGGGTATGGATTTATAGGATGGGTATTGATTATTTACAGTCAGGGTATTGATTATTTACAGGCAGGGTATTGATTATTTACAATCACGGTATTGATTATTTACAGTCAGGGTATAGATTTACAGGCAGGGCATTGATCATTTACAGGCAGGGTATTGATTTACAGGCAGGGCATTGATCATTTACAATCAGGGTATTGATTATTTACAGTCAGGGTATGGATTTATAGGATGGGTATTGATTATTTACAGTCAGGGTATTGATTATTTACAGTCAGGGTATAGATTTACAGGCAGGGTATTGATTATTTACAGGCAGGGCATTGATCATTTACAGGCAGGGCATTGATAATTTACAATCAGGGTATTGATTTACAGGCAGGGCATTGATTTGTGTGTGGGGATCCTGAGCACCTTGGCTGTGGGGCAATGCACAGCTTGCTCTCCTGACCCAGGCTTGTTCCTCCTCCAGGTCAACATTGGCATCCTCATTGCTGTCACAAGAGTCATCTCCAGAATCAGTGCAGACAACTACAAGGTCCATGGAGATGCTAATGCCTTCAAGTAAGTTTTTCTCATTGAAATGATGACAACAATCGAGCAATGTTTCACCATGGGCTGCTCCAGAACACTGACATCATTCCTCTGCCGTGAATCAAACACTGTTAAAGGTGTCCTCCACCTGAATGCAGCCAGTTAACCTGTGTTTAATTAAAGCTGCATGCTGCACAGGGTGAAGCCTGTGGTTCAGCAGGAGCTGAAGTGTTTCCCTGTCTCTTGCAGCATCTGCTGATTCATTATTTTCCCTTTTGTTCACGGAGACTTTGCTCTCCTGCTGCAGTCAGAAGCTGAATTTCACAGAGCATCATTAATCTGTTCTGGGTTATTGCAACTCTTCTGCTCCTTCTGAGGCCAGACCTTGTTTCCAGCCCCAGTTCAGTATAATATTTAGGCATATGCTTATCTTTAAGACTCTCTTGACATTACAAAGCACACAGACTTACACTGGATTTAAATGTGTGCCTAAATCCAAGCAGATCTTTATATCATAGTGCCTTGAGCCTCTTGGGGTGGTGGCCTCTGGGAGTGAGTCATCTCTGAAATAGCTCTAGCGAGTCTGGAGGGGAAATGTAAGGCACACACAGAGCTACCTCTGAATATACAAGGACAAATTCTGATCTCTGCAATATATATAGAGATTACATGTCTGTAGCTAAGAAGATAATTTAATATATCAGGGCTAAATTAGGATGTAGAATATTCCATTGGTATCTCCTACAGAAGCTTTAGTCCAAATAGAGAACTGACACTGTATATAAATAAAAGAATATGGAACTTAGATAGAAGAAAAATGTGATGATGGTTTGTGGTTAATGTTTCTGAGGCACAGGTTGTTGTATGATAAGGATTTGGTGCCACTGTTCTGAAATGGTATCATAAAAAATAATTTTTATACTTGGATTACTTATGTAATTTTGAAATTGTCATTAAGTTTTAAATATTGGTGACAGTTACCTAATTGAAGTTAGTTTACTTATTCTACACTTATCCAACAGGAAAAGAAAACCAGTAAATAAGTCTACACAAAAATCAATAAGATAATTACACTGTAGTGTAGTGAAATGAGGAGCCTGGGAATTAAAATGACTGTTTCAGGTTTGGCTGAGTTCCTGTGACCTTCAGGAATCCAAAGGAAATATAGAAACTTAGGAAGCAAATAACTGTGTATTGTCAATGCCAATTTCTATGCGCTGTTGGAAGTATGGAGACAAAGACACATCTCCATAAGTGCAAGAGGAGCTGCAGAGATTGCTCCGTGCACTGGGATATTTTCCTGTATTGCAAGGAGTGGTTCCATACACACTGTGCCCTGCACATGACACACATTGGTTTTCTTTTAAACTGCGTGTGTGCACATAAATAAATTGATTTATGAGTGGTTGGTCAAAGAACAAGATGTAATGCCTTTAATGAGGAGCATATGTTCTTAGCCCAAATATTACCAGCTGTAGATTTGGAATGGGGTACCTGGTACTGAAAATGAGGCTTCTGCAGGTGCCCTGGCTGAGAGGTGCTCCTTGTGCCAACCCATTTTCACATTACCGTTTCAGGATTTGACCTCACAAAAGTTACAGGGAGGAAAGTAGAGAAAAATGATTATCAGAGGGCTGATGCATCTGAAAACTTGAACCATGAAGTTATTAAATGGAAATATGCTCTGATAGAACAGCTTTCCTCACAGAAATAAATTAAGTCAACAAAATACAATAGAAGGTAAATAGAAGATAGAGAATAGTTCTTCTCTACATATCATTACTGAAGTGGGTTTGAAATGAGAAGTGCATAAATACATGTTCAAATCAGATCTTGGGAAGTATTTATGCCCTGATTTAACATAGCAGTGAGGCATGATGAATTAGAGTTTTATGTATAGAGGATGTCATGGGGAAAGTAACTGGTCTGTTGGAAGAAAAGGTAATTATAAAGCCTTTATAGCACTGAGTTTATATGCTGGTATGGAATCCTGGCATGTATTTTCCAAGAAATAAGAGAAGAAAGCAGAGCAGGGCTCTGCTCTGGCAGGTGCAGGGGAAGTGTTGCTCACAGTGTGAAGTCCCCGTGGCTCCCAGCGTGCCAGCTCTGGGAGCTGATTACAGGCTGTTAACCCGGGAGGGTGGATGTGCACAGCAAAACAAATCAGTGACAAACACGGGACCCGAAAAGCAGAAAGGCTTACAGCTCCTGTGAGGAAGGACTGCAGGGCAGTTTTTGGATCAACAAGTGGAGCTGGCTGAGGGAGGAATCCCCGGAGGCTGCAGAGAGCTTTGTGCACCGTGATCCCCAAAGAAAGGGGCTGCCAGGCGTCCCTGGGCTCTGCACCCCATGGCTGTCGCTGTGGGCAGAGCTGGGCTGTGCCAGGAGCAGTTCAGCAAGCCTTCTCACCAAGCCAGAGCTGCGTGGAGGTGGCACGGGGTGGTTTGGTGAGGCAGGGGGGCTCGCAGCAGCCAAGGGGCTCCTTCAGAGCTGGGCTGGTGGCTCCAGACAGCCAGAGGCAGAAAATGAGAGCTGCGGGGCAAGGAGCCGTGCAGGGGAACCTGCTCAGGGAGCAGGCCTGAGGCAGAAAGAGCAGGGACTTCAGTGCAGCCTTTCCAGCTGGGGTGAGACGTACCGGGCAGCACGGTCACACAGTGAGCTGCGGGGACAGCGGGGACAGTAGAGGACAGTGGGGATAACAGGGACAGCAGGTGGGACAGTTTCCTAGCAGGGACAGCAGGGGACAGCAGGTGGGACAGTTTCCCAGCAGGGTCACCCCTACGGTGACAAGGAGCTGAAGGGCCTGGCAGCACGGACCAAAGTGGCTGTGGCAGCAGCACCAGGAGGTGCCAGTGCCACCTGTGTCCCTGGTGGCCCCGGCCAGCGCTCCCTGCGGTCTGTGAGCACCTGGCTGAGTGGCCTCACACTGGGGGACGTTTCCAAGCTCAAGGCCAAGCAGCTGCTGTAGCCCAGCAATCCCAGCCCGCAGGGGTTTCACAGAGCAGGCTCCTCCTCAGGCTCGCCTCTGGCCAGGCTCTGCTGCCGCAGGAGAACTTTAACCACACTGACAGGGACTAACCTCCACTGCAGCAGGGTGGGAGAGGACCTGCCCCGCTCTGTGTCCCCTAAACTCCTGAGCTCAGTCAAGCTGGCACCATGTCCCCTGGACCCCTGGTCCCTGCTGCAGCTGATGTCCTCTGTCAAATGTTCATCTCACGTGCCCTGAGAGCTCTGATTCCTCCCCAGGGGCAGAGGGAGCCCAGGCTGTGCTCAGACACCCTCTGCGTGTCTCCAGCCAGGTGTGGAGACCCAGCCCACCCCAGCAGAGATCACCTCAGGGAATCCTGACAACAGACACACTTTGAGTCGTGATGGTGTCAGTCAGAAAGGGTGTTTACTGCTGGAGAAGTGCTGGTGCTGGAGCATGTTTACTTTCTGAAAAATTAAGTTACTTGGCAATGCAAGTGGATATTACCAACAGGGCTTGTTTCTCTTGGCAACAAACAGCAATAAACTGATGTAATTATTTAGAGTAATTGTTCCTGATTTTCCATATGGCAGCAGGTCCTCTCAAATGCTGACTTGAACATGACTGCAGAATGTGCACCAGGGTGAGCCAGGGCTCTGCTTGGAAGGCAGCAGCTGGCAAACCTCAGGTTTAAAAGCCAAAACAGAAAAGAAAGTTGTGAACAAAATTCCTTTTAGTGTCCTAAAATGAATTTATTATTCATCTTCTCCCTTTGCATTTCCCCCAGAACAAAGTGCAGCTCCTGGCTTATGGATCTCTCCAGGTTCTGATGCTGCTTGTCACAGAGGAGACACCAGAGAACATCCTGCTGAACATCTTGTTCTGCTTTCGCTGCCACTGGTGTGCTCTTTTGCTTGAAGTAAATAAAAATAGTGCCCCTAAAATGAATTTAAGAAGCAACATAAAAGACTAAGCTTTAATGATACATAAACTGCAAAATACCCAGTAATTTAAGGCAAAATGAATACAATTAAACAGTTTATGATCAGGGACACTAATTAAAGCATGATAGACTCCTGTGACAGTCTGAATAGTAAGTATTTGGTCACTGTAGTAATTTTCCTATGTGTGTGAAAATAGCTACTTTTTTGGTGTCTGAAACTTTAATTCTGCATGACCAGTTTACTGGAAAGAGCTGAGCAAGGATTATTATCATCTCCCATTTATTACTTGAATTTACTTGAGATCATGTTTTTGCATTGTTTTTGAAGCATATTGAACACATATAGAATATGAACTTTTCCTTTAGTTGTCATTGATTATTCCTGAGCCTTTTATCAGAGGATTAGCTATTGATTCTCAGCAAAATAATTTTGAGCAATAATTCAGTTGTGGCTTAATGAGAATGTTTTGCATCCAGGGAACAGATTTTCTGCCAAAAAGCTAATTTGTTTTAGTTTATAGAATGCTGAATCTAATACATTGAAATGTTTAAATGCATACATGCAGCATTTGTTTGAATTATCCATTCTTTTTTTAGGGACATAACTAATCATATGTTTGAGTTTAAGCACACGAGTAGCCTCTCTAAGCTTAATGCAATTAAAGCAGATTAGTTTAATGGAATTGCTCATGTGCTTGAAAAGGCACATGATTACATTTCTGAGTTATGAACCATTTGAACTCTTTTTCTGACTTACTTCTGCTGCATCTAAAGACTTTATTCAGCTCATTCATTGATGTATAAGGGCCTAGATAAGTTATTTTTTTGCTTTCTGCCCCACCCTTTCAAAGTCTCATTGCTTTGTCATGGCAAGTGAGTTCTCTGTTACAGTGAGAGGGATCCCCAAAGCGACGGTGCTGGAAAATTCATGGCACATTTCCTGCCCCTTGGGGACAGCTCTTGCCTGGTTACATTTAGCACAGGTAATAATTTGACCACCTGAGTTCCCTGGACTGCAAGGGCTAAAGAGGAGCACACAGAATTGCCAGAGATCTGTTTGGCACTGACAGGTATCAACTGCAGCAGAGGAAGGGGTGCCCAGCTTGTCTCTGCTGCAGGAGTGGTGGTTTTAGTTTAGAAGCACACACACCACATCTAGCCAGCCCCAGCCAGCTCACTTCTGCATTCTGCTGTCCAGAAGAGACAGTTTCATTAACTTCTCTGGAATAAACTGCCAAGTCCAACTCTTATTAAATACATTCTCACTGCTCACTCTGAAATGGTCCAATGAGTTGGAAAAATCTCTGTCTTTTTTATAAACTGTACGCTTTACTCAGTGAACCGAAAGCGATAGCTATCATAATCATCCATGGAGAAAGCAATTACAGCAAAATCAGAAATATTTCTTCGCTTTTTACCCTGTTCTTTCTTTCATTTTATCATTTTCTTCATCCCTGAAACTCAGTGAAACAGTAAAACAGTTCTCCATTGGAAAAATATGCTTTCTGTTTAGTTAAATTAATGGTTAAAAATTGGGAAAAATGGCAGCAGTGTAGTGAACGGGAGCAAAACAGGGCTTCAGGAAAACCCCAGCCCAGGGAGCAAGTCATGGCAGCTGCTGTGCGAGCTCCATCTGCATTTTTAATAGATCACAAACCCCTGCCCATGAGACTGAAACAGAGTCTGTAGCTTTAGTGCAGATCTGGTCCTTCCTCGGCTGTTTGAGAAGCGCACAGAAGGCGTTCATTCCCGGCAGGTGCCAGCCCGGGAGGGCTGTCCTGCCCGGCTCAGGGGCTCTCACATGGGCTCTCTCCAGTAACTGGCCATCCCGAAGCACTCTGCAAAGCCATCCATGACACCCCTGCAGCACCCCTGCAGGGCTGCTGAGCAGATTGCTCCGCATTTCATCACGGACCCATTCTCGGTGTTTTCCTTCGTTTATAAACACTCCCCAGCCCTCCAGCCCAGCCACCCTCTGCTGGGATGCAAACCCCGGGCAGCCGTGCTGATAACCTCGCTCCTTAACGTCAGCTGTTACTCTGGGAGCTCCTGTGTGTAACTCCTGTGTATGTGCTGCACTTTGTTCCTGCGATTCCATTCCTCTTTGGTGTCACTGGGTGTCCAAAGACTCCTCGTTCTCAGGATTATTCCCAGCTGTTCATTTCCACAGAATGTGCTTGTCAGTCCTGGCATTGCTTGAAGCTCCCACGAGAGCTCCTGCCAAAGCGATCCCTCAATCTCCTCCATAACTAAATTCCACCTCTTTGTGATGCCATTAGAGAATTTTAATGTTTTTTTTTTTTATTTTTCATCTCCTTCCGCAAGGAAGGTGAGGAGCGAGTTGCAATCTGTAAACTCTTCTGAAAGTCTACAGGGACTCAAAATCCACAGCTCTAGAAAATCCTTTCTGTGCCTTTCTGGGTGGCAGATGTTTGCAGGCAGCCCTCAGAGACAGGGAGCACCTGCTTTTGTGTGCTCTAATGAAAAAGAAAAGAGCTTTCTCCATGTGCTGAAGGAGAGCCATCCCTTAGACAGAGCAGTGTGACAGGCCAAATCTGCTTTCAGCAGCTCCTTTTCTTCACAGTTTCTCGCTGTGTGCAAGGAATGGTGTTCATTGAACATGGCTTCAAACAGCATCAGTGATGCACCTCCTAGAAACTCTTGGAAGGAGCTGACTGGCAACAAAGGAAATAATTAAAATGGAAGTATTAAGCAGTAACAACTAGTGAGCTGAAGTGCTACTGCCCGTGATAATGTCTTCAACCTAATTAAATTTTTGGCTCATTGAATATGACAAATACAAATACAGTTCGGTGTCTCCTTATTAGACTCAGGGTTTTAGACTAAAAATAACGTGGGTTTGAATGTTGCCAATGAGGGCATCAGTGAGGAAGTGCTAATCTTTCAGAGACCACGATGGCAGTACTGGGAGTGCTCTCCTCGCTGCGGATGCTGCGGGGCACAGCACTGCAGGAAGGCTCTGGGCCACGCTGTGGTTGTTCCGGCACATTCTGGGAGGAGTACTGAAAGATTAAAAGGATGTAAAGCGTAGCTGCAGAGGGGAGGCTGCTCTGCAAAAAGGAGACAAACAGGGACAAATAGTAACAGGCTTAAACTGATGGGAAAAATCAAATATCGTTAAGCTTCCTGTAGCGGGAGGGGAGCTGCAAAGCAGCGGGCCTGATTAGCTGGAGGGCTGCTGCCTTGAACACCTCTCACAGGGGTGGTACCCCTGCCTGGCAGGGCTAATTCTGCTGCCAGCAGCGACAGCCAGCCCTGTCTGAGCTGGGTCAGGTGACATGTGAGCCCTTCCACACTTTGACTTTTTCGTGGTTGTGTCTTTCAGAGCCAGAACTGCCCTTTGTGGGAAGAGTTTTCTGTCGCTGCTCCTTAGGCAGGATTTGCTGCTCCAGGGCCTGTTGATGCTGGCTGCAAAGGAACAAGCAGCTCTGATACTTGTGCCTGTTTCTTTCTGTGTTAGGAAGGGCAGCAAGACAGAGCAGATGGGTACAAAACATGCAGGGGAAACTTCATCGTTAAGAGGTGCTGGTTTTTCTGAGTGTATAGATAAACCAATTTTTATTAGAGATGCTTAGTCATGTTTACTTTCACAGGTGAATGAGTGTCAGGACAGAATAAGGTTTATTAAAAGCTGGCTGTTAAATCCCGTGATGAAACCTTGCTGTGAACAGAACAGAATCAGTGCTGGAGGTGGAGGGTAGGAGAGAAGGGGCCGTTCAAGCCACCCTCCAGCTGTTTATCATCTTCTCTAGATGGGCATGTCTGGAAGCTTCTGCTGTGCTCACTGACCTACGGCTGGATCAATCTCTTCCCTCCAACCCACCAGTCCCTGCCAGACTGCAAGGGCAGAGGCTGCAGGTGTCACCTGTCCTCTGCACAGCCTGGGGCTCAGGTCTCATCTCCTTGAGGCACACCGGGATTTACTCAGCCTTTAATGAGAACAAAACTCTCTGCTGGCCCCTTGCCTAAGGTTGGATCACTCCTGGTGAGTCCCTGGTGGCACACAGGGTGCCAGGTGGAGAGGAGTCAGGTCGAGGGAGTTGCTAACAGAATGGTATTGGGACACCTGGGGACAACTCGTGGTGCTGTCCCTCCACTGTCCCCCCCTGCTGCCAAAGTTCTCTGAAGGACAGCTCGTCCCCTTTACTTCTGGAATTGTAGCAACAGAAACTCTCAGGTTTTAAAAATCTATAGCTTTGAAGTTCACATTAATTTGTTTTTAAAACGGCCTAGCTGGATTTAGTTTTCCATCTTTTAATATCAGATTTTAAGCCATGAAAGTGCTGGTGGGAGGCCGGGGCTGTGAGTCACAGCTTGGTGCCTGGCTCCAGAGCAACAATTAAACGCTGCTCGTTCATCACAAAATGGGACAATTCCCTGTGAGCAGCAGTAACCTCAGGAGTTTGCTTGAACTGCTTCATTTGCACCCTTGGCTCCAATTTATAATCCTGGAACTCTGTGTCAGCTTTATGCAGAATAATAAGAACAAATATTATAGTTGTGCCATTGCAGAATACAAATGTTATTTAAGCATGTGCCTTGCTCTGGGCAACCTGTAAATCACTGCCCAGTCTGACACAGCTCCTAGCTAAGTGGGGTTTACATATTTTCCCAATAAGGCAAACTGAAAATAAAATAAAATAAAATAAAATAAAATAAAATAAAATAAAATAAAATAAAATAAAATAAAATAAAATAAAATAAAATAAAATACATAGAAAATACAGGTAATTACAACACAGAAAAGATGCTCCCTTAGTATCAAAACTACTTTTAGAGTCTGAGGTGCTCTCTTGAGGTGCACAGCACGAGGAAGGGGCTGCAGCTGGGCTCCAGCAGTCCCTGCAGCCCCGTTTCTCTTCTCCTGCATTGGAGACAGGAGCCCAGGCAGGGATGCAGGATTTATCTGCCGCTGCTGCAGTTGAAGCCACACGAAGCACTGCACAGAAAATGACTTCTCCGTTGGTGTGCCCGACCCTGATCCTTGGCTGGCGGCTGCCGTTGCCGTGGAAACGGGAGAAGATTGTTCTGCTGATCTCCGTGCATAATTAAGGGTCACTGAGACTGCTGGGGTCAAGGGATCATTTTCAGAATTCAGCTCCTCAGGGGGTGAATGCTATTCCACACTAATTTTCCTCGTGGTTTGATGTGATTGTTGCTTTGTCATCCTCAATTAAAATATGGGTCCCACTGACTTTGAGTTAGAAGGCAGAAATATTTGCCAAACTGCAGATTCCTGGAGAAGGCTGCATTTTCTGGGTGTTCCAGGGCTACAGAACCTCCCAGCTGTGCAGCCTGTTGCCACCTGTCAGCTGAGGAGTGGTAAATGGCTGTGTAATTGTCTCTGACAATTTTGAAATGTGTGGAGAACACAATCACATTTACTGGAAAAAGCCTCTGGTGATGGAGTTTTGAGTCTCTTCAGGGACTAACTAGTTCAGAAGCTTTTTTTTTTCTCTTAAAAAGTTGGTGTTTCTTCAAGGACAGTTTGAGAAAGAAGGAATTGGAGCCTGGGCCGTTTTTGACAGGCCTTGTTTTCTAGATTACCAATAACTTTTGAAGTTTGCCTCCAGTGTTTCCGAAGAATCACACTTTTCTTGAAAGCTCAAACCCCAACACGGTACATGGAGCACAGGGTAGGGGCTGCTTCTTACTTTTAGCATATGGTGTGCCTGGTTTGACATCCCAGAGCAGGGAAAGCAAAATGAATCGTAGTGGGTTTTCACCACTGACTGCAGCTTTATAACTCTTAAAACAGGTCTGTTAACTGTGTTTCATTATAGTTATAATTAATTAAACGAAGCTGGCTCAATGCAGTCCTGTGCTTTGGACAAGCCTTGACATTTTTAGGGGAGAAAGGCCCCATCCACTTTATCCTCCTGGTCTGGCAAGGCGACAGGGACGTGCACTGCCACACTCTGCTGCTTCCTTTGCTTTCTTCTGGCCCAGGGGCTGTTGAAGGCTCTGCCTGCTCATGGCTTCTCTCTCTCTGAGCGGGTCTGTGTTTCTGATGCACCCTTCCTGAGCAAGCTGTGCCCTCTCCCAGCAGGATTCCAGCCTGGCAGTGCTTCCTGCACAGCTCCTGCTCTGGGGGGAGAGGGGAGCACCTGGGGGCCCTTTCCACAGCTGCTGTCATTTGGCAATCCCTCCCTGGCCCTGCCGTCTCACTTTATGCCCTGAGAGCTTCACCACGCGACAGCACAGCTCTAAAGAAGATTGAGATGGCTGTAAATAGAGCAGTCAGGCTAATTTCCAGAATATTGTTCCAAGCTGACTTGCAGCGATGCAGCCAGTTGGAAGTGGCAGGGCTGGTGCAGATTGGAGCCCCACAGGGTTTGCCTCAGGACAGTGGGCAGGACGCTGGCATGGCATGGCATGGCACGGCATGGCACAGCATGGCACGGCATGGCACGAGCCTGCACTGGGAGCTGGGAAAAGATGGAACAATGGGGGAGTGCAAGATCTACCCGGGGCAGATGTTGGAGGCAGAGTGGGTTGCATCTAGCCTGCTCCACCCACAGGAGCATCTCACCCTCTGAGATCTGCATTCCTGTGTCCTCCAGCAGGCAGCTGAGGAGGGTTTTGGGAATGAGCTGCCGCAAGCAGTGCCTGTCCTGGGCTGAGCCCTGGCACCAGCTCTGTGCCAGGAGAGCAGGCTGAGGGATCAGACCAGTTCCTCACGTGCAGAGTGCCCAGAGCAGCCAAGGCTGGACTCTCCTGCTGCTCCTATTGACTTTACAACACATTTGTCAATTATTTGATAGCTTTGACCTGGAGACAGAACTAATACCATGACCTGCTCAACCCAGGGCTTGCTCCTGGCAAGCTGGATATCTATGAAACCCAACCTTCCTCCTTAGTTTTTGTTGTCTGGTTGTGAGAACAGCGTTGCTCTTTTGTCTTACCTCTGCAGACAAACTGGCCCCTAATAATAGCATGGTATGTTAAGAAAACCCAAGAACAAAAAAAAAACCCACACCCCTTATCCATTAGAAAATTGCAATTTATTTTCTTTTAAAAACCCAAATGAATCCCTCCAGACTTTCTTGTCAATTTGCTTTTGTGACACTATTACGGAAAACCTGTAATGGAAGTGGGTAATATTTTCTTGTCTCTTTTTCCCTCCCTCCTGGCTCTATAAAGTAACTCCAGAATCTTTTAGGGAAGAACCAAATACTGTGGGAAATAGGCAAGTGAACATTTGTGTTCAAGAAAGGAATAAATCTTCACTATTGTAAGGATCAGGGCCAGTTCTTTTCCTTTTTAAACTGCTTTCCTTTTCCACATGATTTTCTAAGCATTTAATTATTTTGGCTTCTGGCCATGGCCATCAGCAAGCATTCCTGGGAAATTTGTTCTGTCATCCATTTCTGGACTCTCATGCATTTTCAGCAGCCACATTTTTTGGATTTCCAAAAAGTGTAACCCGTGACAGAAACAAAGAGCCTGCCCATCCTGTCTAGCTGGCTGGTAGAGAATGCACCACTGATTGTGAGCTCACCCTCCAGGACAGACTGTGTCTCTGCTCCCTGAGCTGTTCTCAGCAGCCCTGAAGTGCCTGCCTGGCTGGGGAGTTTGTCCTGCACGCTCCTTTAGCTCCTTTTCCATGCTATGGAACAGAGAAAACATTCCCCGTTCCACTGGGGTCCTGCCGAGGCCCAGGGGATGCTCCAGGACAAGCAGAGCACGAAGGGGAGCCCAGAGACACCCAGAGCCTTGAAGATAAAAACACAAAAAACACAAATACGCAGCAAGGCCACCCAGGGCAGGAGCCCCAGCCCTCCAGGGATGGTGATTGAGCCTCTGGGTGTCCCTTGGGAGGGCAGCTCCAGAGGCTGTGCAGAGGCTCCAGGGCAGGAGCCCCAGCTCTCCAGGGATGGTGATTGAGCCTCTGGGTGTCCCCAGGAGCAGGGCAGCACCAGAGGCTGTGCAGAGGCTCCAGGGCAGGAGCCCCAGCCCTCCAGGGATGGTGATTGAGCCTCTGGGTGTCCCCAGGAGGAGAGCAGCTCCAGGGGCTGTGCAGAGGCTCCAGGGCAGGAGCCCCAGCCCTCCAGGGATGGTGATTGAGCCTCTGGGTGTCCCCAGGGAGGGCAGCTCCAGAGGCTGTGCAGAGGCTCCAGGGCAGGAGCCCCAGCCCCTCCAGGGATGGTGATTGAGCCTCTGGGTGTCCCCAGGAGGAGAGCAGCTCCAGAGGCTGTGCAGAGGCTCCAGGGCAGGGCCCAGCCCTCCTCATCCTCACCCATTTATTAACACCCCTTGGCTGCCTGTGGAGCACTCTTCTGCTGGGAGAACAGCTCTCATTTTCCTTGATGATTTAATGGCAGAGTTCAGTGGAAAATTAGCTCTTACCTTGGGCTTGGGGATTGAGGAGCAGAGAATGCTGCCTCAACAGCAGTGCAATGAGAGAATTAGTACCAAAAAATGCTGGAGAAAGGAACTGTAGGAAAAGAAAGGTAAAATCCCCCTGCAAGTTCTGTTTCCCTGGGGAAATCACAAACTCCTGAAATTCAGCTTGCAATGACATTGTTTTAATTCTTCAGATTTGTTTTTAATAACTTGCACTAAGGACAAAGGAGAAATACATATTTTGATCCAGTACTTAATTTTTGGGATTTTTTTTTTTTTTTGTAATTTTGGAATCTGGAAGCAATGGCGGTGATAAGGGATTTGATCTGTGGAAAGCCTTAGCAAGACAGGGATTCCTAAATCCCTGGCTAGGTGCTGAAGTCAGTGCTGCAGCCCCTGGAATTGCCTTCTCAGTATTAAAATTCCTAAGGTAGCTCCATTTCTGGTCATGGCCTTAATTTTGTCTGGCTTGATGGGGATTTGAAGTGAGACTTGAGTTTCAGTCCCTGCTCCACTGAATATTTAATATAAATTCAGCAATATTAATAAAGCAAGGATTAGGTAGGACTCTCCTCTCTCAGGGAGTGCCTTGTGACGAATCTGTGGAGCTCACCTTCCCTCTCTGAGCCAGACAATATTTAATTATTCAATAGATAATTGTGGGACAAGTTCAACAGGCAAGAATGAGCATCGAGCAGGGAGTCAAAAATGCTTTTCTGCAAAAATGGAAAGGGCAATCCCTTGGGCAAAAGCGTGATTGGAGCCCAGGCCTCCTGTGTCCTGGGCAAATGCTGTGACTTCCAAAGGCAGCTGCAGATTTTTGGGAAGGCCTCTGAGAGGTGAGGCTGCCTTGGCAGCATCTGCCTTCTTGTGAGGGTCTGTGGGGAGAGGCAGACTGGTAAGCAATTCCACCTCCCTTCCCACTCTTGGGATAAAATCAATCTGAATTTATTTGCTGTTGCAGCCTAGAATGTTTTTTTTTCTGTAGCAACAATGCTTTCATTTAGCAGCCTCTTCCTGGGTTATAAATGACACCCACAAGAAAGCAATGATCTGAAGTGACTGTAAATGGCTCTTAGTCAGATTCACACCATTATTTTGAAAGTGCAAATAACATTTGGGAAATGGGAAACGGCCTCTGCAGTTATTAGTTTTGTCTTTTTTCCCCCTTTAATTTGCTATAGTTCTGCCTAGAAATCACCCCAGATTAGGTAAGCAGCTGTGTATGTGCTGATTAAAGTGCATTCCTCGTGCCAGCAGCCTGGCTGTGCAGCAGGACAAGGACGAGGAGGAGGAGGAGGAGGAGGAGGAGGAGGTACACGTGTGTTTGCAGGAATTCAGGAGCTGCTGCTTGGAGTCCGGAGCAGCAGGAAAATCCCCGTGTGTCCTTTCAGGATGGAAGTTCTGCCCATTAGATGAGGACACCCAGCAGAGCCCAGGGCTGAATCCCACCGGCAGAACACCCGGAGCCCTGCTCTGGAGTCACTCCCACGCCTGCGGGAGTAAACTGGCTGCTGGGCAGGAAGGGCTGAGGGGTTGGCTCTGAGGCTGTGCTTCGGCTGAGGGGTTTGGCTCTGAGGCTGTGCTTCGGCTGAGGGGTTTGGCTCTGAGGCTGTGCTTCGGCTGAGGGGTTTGGCTCTGAGGCTGTGCTTTGGCTGCTCTGCCGAGCAGCTCCAACGCCCCAGGGCATCTCCCCAACCAAACTGGAGTTTGTTTCCTGAGGAGTGCAGGCAGCCGGTTCCTCTAGATCCCAGAGGGACTCAGTGGCTCCTCATCAGCCCTGGGGATTGTTCTGTGTTGCTCCTGCCTTTGCTGCCTCGTTCCATCCCACAGGTGAGCTGTCACCATTACTGTTCCCTTTGTCCTTTGGTGGCAGCTCAGCACCTGCAGCTCTTGGTTTTGCTCCTGGAGTAAGGAAGGAGCTGTGGTAGCCCAGTGAGCAGCACAGAGCCCCGGGGCTGTGCTCAGGGCTCAGCAGGGACAGCAGCACTGCCAGCCAGGAGACAGGGCTGAGGGTGAAAATCACTTCCATTCACAGCCAGAATCGCTGCGCTGGCTTCCCAGCACCTCTCCAACTTCCAGCTGAGGAGTGAGTAAACATCACTCGTAACAAACATGAGACTGCAATCAAATTAATTTTTTTTTCAGCCACGAGTCTGAAATGTTAGTCACGGGTTTGGGGATCTATTTATTTTTATATAAAACACAAAGGGTACTGCTGGAAGTGACTGGAGAGGAGCTCAAGAAACAAGAGAGAAACTTTAGTTAAAAGACCTGTCTTGTTCTGTGAATTATGGTGAGGGAATTTTGCTTTTTTTAAGACAGTGTTTCCTCCAATGAGTATATAATCTTGGCTTGTGAGTCTGAATTTGGTTCTGACTTCAGCAGGCATCATGACAGAAAAGTGGGTGTCCGAAGTCTTAAAAGGATTAGTGCTCCACAGAGAGCCACTAACACTGATTTGTGAGTTAGGGTCCCCTTCACAGAGGTAATAAAGTTTTCTTTCTGCAGCAGAGAAGTTTCTGTCCTGCGAGGGGCCAGTGTGGTCGTTGTGCACTGGTGTGAACATGGCCAGCGTGCTCAGGGCAGGGGCAGAGCAGGCAGGGATTAACGGAGGGAGAGGGAGCAGCCACAGCTGAGTGGAGCCGTTCCACACAACTGCAAATACAATACACTGCAAGGCCCAGCTGTGCTCTTGGAGAAGGGACCCTGGTAACTCCAGTAAGTGCAATGATTTCAGATGATGCTGGTAATGAAAACACCTCTCAGAGGTGCTGCAGCCTGTGCTCCTTGCACGCCAGGGCTGCAGTTCAGCCGAGGTAATTATCCAGCTCAGAAAACCTCCCTTCCCCTGTTGATTGATTTCAGCTGGGTTAAAATGCTGCCTAACAGCCTGGCCCCCAGCAAG